>NC_137668.1:8430583-8703083 GCF_963422515.1 Blennius ocellaris
TGTCTGTTCTCCTGCAAGGGCAGGCGACATTTAAGAAATTTTTTCTAACATTTGTCCGCTTTTTCTACAAAATCTCAGTGAACCACTAACCCACATGGGCAGGTTCGTGGTTAGAAATGGTTACAAATGGGGAGTTCCGTATTTGGGTTTGAGTGCACCGTTACAAGGATTCGCTTGTGAATTTCTCAAAGCGTGAGGTGAGTGACACCTATCTGCAATCGTTTTTTTTTTTTTTTTTTCTCTTAACAAAGTGAGTTTGAGGAGGCGGAAGCATGGAGGCCAAAGAGAAGAAACCGTCTGCTGACACCGCCGCACATTAGCAACCTTTAAGGGCCTCCTCTGTGGATTGTAGCATGACCACGTCACCTGTGGCACCAGTGCCCAGCCATTCCGCCCCCCCCTAACTCCCCCTCTCTCCCCCTTCGCTTGCCCCTCTCCCAGGCTGACATTCTCCTCTCTCACTTTTAATTGCACCCCAGGGGGTTTTCTGGGTTGCTGTGGAAGTCTCTGGCTCAACAGGCGCGATAGGGTGCTTTGCCATGTCGCTCATGTCCCTCGTTAGGGAGGGTGAAAAAATAAAAAATAACAAGACTAGAAAGTGGAAGAGGTAGGAAAGAAAAAGGAGGCCTAATCTAGATTAGCCTTAAATGCCACCCGGGCCCATTGTGTATCGCAGCACACGTGCGTTGGAAAGGCCATTAGCCATCCAGATCCGATACGTATTGATGAATGCATTTGTGCGCCTCACGTTGTCCCCGTCTCTATCCGCGTGGTGGTGCGTTCGATAAAACCAATAGATACATTTAATAACTAATTGTTCTCATTCAAAAATGTTATCCCGGGCAATTCTTTGAGTGTGGAATCGCGGGTGCATTCAAAAATTGGCAGTAGACACATTAATCTTGCTTACCCAGCACCCTCCACAATGCATTGGTCTTATTGCTCCACAGCGACTCCACACAATCTGTGACAGGCAATTTAAAGCAATTTACTTTTTTCATTTTTTCATCAAGCGTCTTTTTTCTTAATGCAATTAAATGGCACATGATATGAAGCGAGGACGGGGCGAGCGAGCGAGCGAGACAAAAGAGAAGACAGAGAGAGAGCGAGGAGGGAGGAAATAAAGGCAGGCAGCCTTGTGCTGGTTGTAAACACTGCCTCTTAACTGGGAGAATATAATTATAGTGTCATGTTCTATTACACACCTTCATTATGACGATGGTGCTCCTAGAGAAAGCGAACACAGAGAGATGAGACCTGTGGCTCTTAAAAAAAAAAAAAAGAAAGTCACGCACAGCCACACGTACCTCTAGAAAAGATGGCTGCCAACCGCGACTCTTTCCGTGACACTTTGTTTGTCGTGGTTGTGCACTTCTGTTCCACTCCTCCTGTAAAGGGAAATTATAGGTTATTACAAGGCGTGTTTACAGTTTTTTGTTTTAAAGTGCCAACAGTTTTAACAACACTGCACTCACAGAGTTACCTTGGGGAACAGTTTGATTGTATGTTGTCCATCAGCCAAATCATGGGTCATGTAACCCAATGAATGGGAAGACAATGTGTAAAAGTCACCTCTCTTTGTAGTTACTCATACCGGCTGCAAGGTAAATATGTCAGTTTGGATCAGTTGGAAGAACAGGTTGTCAGTTTGATCCCCCATTACATCCTGTCTATATGTCCTTGGTTGAGAGTCCCAAGTTGTTCCCAATGGAGATCTAGCACCTTTCAGAGCAGCATTATGGTCTGAGTATGAGCTGAAGGGTTGAATGTGACTAGCAATAGAAAGTCAATTTACCATTTTGTGGGATAAAGACTTGAAATATATGGGTGCTGTGGAATGACAGATTCAATGACATCCAGTAGGGATGAGTTTAACCTTCATCAAAACAGTTTTCTAGCATGTCAATAGGACATTTTTAGATTTTTTTTTGGGGGGGGGGGGGGGGGGGATACTACTGATACATGTTATCAGGTGGTGGATCGAAATAGAGATACAAAGGACATAAGACCGTTAAAAAAAAAAAAGATCTTAAAAGCTTGACAAATGGTAAATGGATGTCACTTACATATCACTTTTCCACCGCTTGAGCAGTGCAGAAAGCGTTTTACACTGGTAATCACATTCACTCATTCACACACCAATGGCTGTGGCTGCAATGTAAGGTACTCAGTCCATCCATTGGGAGTAGATTGAGGTTCAGTGTCTTGTTCATGGGCACTGACAATGTGGATAGGAGGGGATGGGGAATCACACCTGCAGCCGCCTATCCGGTAACAGATTGGTGGACGGAAGATAATTCAGCATGGTGTCAAAACGGAAGAGGGATATCCAAAATGTTGTGTTTTTCTATTATAGTGAATGAAATCCATCCAGTTTGAGATCTTTTGAGGGTTGCCAGCACTCCATCGTAGGATGTCGTTGCACAAAAACACATGTGCTTTTTTTGTTCCACGCCTCATATTGGGTCAAAGACTTTAAAGCACTGATTTCATTCTGAACATGTGAGATGTTGGTTTTGGCTGCATGTCATGTCGTGGTTTGTGTCACATGGCAGTGTACAAGATCACAGTTAAAAATGTGGGTGATCTTTCAGTTTGGTTCCAAAAATATACTGTGTGGGAAGAATTTGTTTCTGTTGTTGTAATTAATAAGACCAGAAACAGTGTGAGACCTTTCGAGGAATGCTGGAACCACATGTTAGTCCTAGACTTGAGCCAGTTTTGCTATTTTTCTTCATATATGACATTTATTTAACTTTTTCTCACAATGACTCCAATCAATCTGAGAAAATATGCTTTGGCTTTATAATGTGATTTTGTGACAATAACAATCGACTATTGAGGATTAGAGTATTGTCACAGTAATTTACGTCTTTAACTTTATGTAACAAAATGTCGAACTCTTCCTGCACCTTTAAGCCACTATTTTAAAGGTGTACAGGATTTTCCAGAATTTTAGGAAAGAACCGCCCTCTCCACCTTCTGAAAAAATGCACATGCACAACGCTCTACCTGCTCCCGAAACGGAACGCCTACTAAAACGTGCGCGAGAGACGTGCACGAGCCCAGTTCTCCTCGTGCACGCTCTGTTTACAAGTCGGCGTCGCTCACATCGCTCACATCGCTCACCGTAATAACTACTGACGATGCAAATTACAAAACAAACTAATCAACCCTGGAAAGTTACAATATAGACGTAGATAACTTTTACTGGAAGTGATTTGAAATGGATTTCTCCAAATAGAATGCCAAACTTTACCTGTGGAGTAGAAACTTGGCGACTGAAGCATCAGTGGGAAGCCCAACCTGGGCTTTCAGCGCACGCCATCGTGTGAAACAATCTCCCCAAAACACTCTGGTCTTGTTTCTCTCTTCCGAAGCCTTTCTCTTCTTCTCATACACTTCGAAGACACTTTTTCTCTTGCGACCCTCTACCATTCTCAAAGTACCCGGTGAGAACTGCGAGCTCACTGAAGGCGTAGCTCACCATAGACACCTGAAAGCGCACATGCGCAGAAAGTGAAAAACTAATAGATCCACGCTACCTGGGGACGAGCACGTACGACGGCCTTACGTAATATATCACCAGAATGATTGACAATTGGGAGGACCAATAGTCTTGATGATCCACCCGGAAAAAGAACATCCTCCTGTACACCTTTAACTTCAAATCTAATGTCTTTTATGCATACTGTATATAGCCTTTAAATGACCTCTTGGACTCTTGAGCATGTTTGATTCATTGGTTCAATGCAATTGGCTACTGAAAATGTCAATCAAATATGGGCCATGGCTCCTGACAGCTTTGAACACTTCAAAACACGAAACAGGTCATAAGGACCGAAGAGGTTTGGAGAAATACTCAGTTGTGATATCTTTCACATCATTGGTGCTTCTATTGTTTAGTATATAGGGAGTCTCCAAATTAAAGAAAATCCATCTCAATTGAATTCGACAAAGTCACTTATAAGTGCTGCTTTGTAGTCACGTATCTGAGTTAATGCATCGTCGCCAACAGATATGAAACTCGATACGCTGAATAAAAAGTGGCTCGTAAGAAATTCCTCCGTTTCTCTTTCCGCTACTCTCTCAAATAGTGCAAATGTGAAGAGGCAGGCACTTTGTCGCCACCGGGCTGCATGTAGCACCGGAACATTCTTAACCAGCTGTGACATTTTTTGACGTAGCAAAATAAAACCTCAGCTGACTTACTCCTGGTTGTGGTCCCTTGTCAAGAGCATTATCAGGGCAGGAGCTGTACAATATGGCTTCTAGGGGATGACAAATGTGGTCAAGGGGCGAGCGCTCCTTAGGGACGACGGAGCCCTCCATACAGTGAAAGCATTAGCTTTCCACAGTGACATTATGAAGAAATCTATTGAAAAGGCCGGCTTCCCAGTGCTGAGGGACTCGAGGTAGAAAGCTTCATGAGTCCACCCCAGAGACCGACTGGTATTTCCAACCACGCCGAGGCCTACAGCAAATCAATAGCTCAAAGTCCCACATGCTCTTCACCAGCGTCAATTAAGTAAATTCATAAAGTCGAGTGTGCTGGGAGTTGAGAGAGGGAAATAAAAGAAAGGGAAAAAATAGAGAGCGAGGGGGAGGAGAGTGAACAAGGGGGGGGGGGGGGTGGGTAAAAAAAAAAATCATCCAGTCATCTTGCATATTTGGATAGGAAACAGAGCCTGCGCCGTGTGAGTTGCAGTTTAGAGGAAGTGAAGAGGGGCGGGGTATTTCTCCACGGGCGTTATTAAAGAAGCCTGACAGTCCATCTCACTTTCACCTGCCTCCATCAGCACACACACTGTTGACCTGGTAGTCCTACCCCACCCCCCCCCTCTCCCCACCCACCCCGCCCCCGGTGCTGAGCTAGGCAGAGGACACATGCAAAGTGACCGGCTTTCAGCGAAAAGCCCCACGATAATGCATATCAGCTCAGGCCTGTGGAAGCAAAGCAGGCGGAGCGGCAAAGAGAGAGAGGGGGGGGTGCGGCGGTGGGTGGGTGCCATAAACTGCAACGCATGAGGGAAAAGAGAAAGAGGGGACCTAACCCCCAGCTTCAATTTGCCTCATAAGGGGAAAACGGGGCATGCCTTGGCTGCCTCTGGAAGACAGGTAGCGTAATGGATGGGCCAGTCTCCCGGCCTGACTGCTGACGCTGCTCTGACAGGACGTTTCTCCCTCTCCTTCACCTCTTCTCTCACTCTCTCCCCTCGTTTGCCTCTCAGGGTTGTCACGTTAACGACATCTGATCTCTAACTTTAAGCACCTGTGTTCTGCATGCCAAAGCTTCACTTTGGACATCTTATCCAGAGGGCATGAACAAAGTCCAAGTTTGGAAAGACTTTCAAACCTCGGCCGGTTTGCTCAGAAACTCAAATGTCATTCAAGAATGCAGGTGGTGGCCATTCGTGCTTGCAAGTACAAAAGAAATGTCCACCTATGAATAAAAGGTCGAGATGCTTGATTCCATTTTTGAGGGTTTAGGGTGATGGGGTTTTCCACTTGCATTTTACTTTTGCTTTCAAACTGACGTTCCTAAATCCAAATTATTACCAGCTCACTTACATCATGTTTAATGTATCCCATCAGCGGTAATGTAAGTGGACTATAATGTTGTAAGCCAAAATCCAGCATTCGTACGTCAATCAGATCAAACCAAAGATGATTTGGATTATTGGTTCATCCTACTACAAATGAGACGAGTGCCAGCATCATGACATTCAATTTGGACCAAAACCCAATATAAATTTGATTCTGAATTATTGTGAATAGCACCACGGACTCACAGCATTGTGTTTTTGTGAGGAGTTTGCTTCCTTTTCTTGTGTTTACATGTTTTAACTCTACTCTTCTGGCATTGTCCAAAGACTTCCTTAAACTAAAGTGAACTGGTGACTGTACATTGCTTTCACGTGTGCATGAAAACTCACCTGTCTCATTATATCATCACTGTGATGGACTGCCGAACCATCTAAGATGTACTTTTCCTTTCACACACTGTCAGTACGGAGATAATTTTGTCTGACACACGTCAGTCTGGAGAAAGTGGGTATAGAAGCTGAAATTAATTGGGAATTTTGCTGAAAGTTTTAGTTGTGGTCATTTTTTGGAATTTCGAGTGGACACGTCAAGAAGAAATGAATTCTGTGCCAAATAAAGAAACTTCTGTTCTAGTTTCCATGAGGTTTTGGCAGCAGCTGCCTGGAGTTGGGAATATACGGTATGAGAAAGGAAAGGAAGTGAAAGGGCCATTGGTTCATTGAATTAATTAATAGATCTAGTTGGATGTATGGTTTGTATGTTGCATATGGATGGATGGATGGATGGATGGATGGATGGATGGATGGATGGATGGATGGAGGGATGGATGGATCGTGATAAAAATGGGTCCCTGGCGGTTAAATCTCTAAGCCTGCATAAAGAAAGTATGGTAAAAGGATTGATGAACCTTCTTTTCCCTTTCTTTGGACAAACAGGAAACAAAAAGTGAGGGATGGATTGAAAAGACATAGAATTGATGGTTAAGAAGTTAATTCCAAACCCAGTTTAGCATCACAGATGTGGCCTTAGTCTGAATAGAGAAGGTATAGAAAAGGAACTGAATTGAGGATAGATGGATGAATAATTGATAGATCGAGTGTTTGTTGTCACTCTACTCCTTATAAATAGGGTACTGATAGCTGGACTGTTGTTAGGACAAACACCAAGACAGCTTTTAAGTAATCAATGTATATGACCTACAACTTATTTATCAATTTTATGCAGTTAGTTTAAGGACACGTAAATGATCAGCAGGTGTTTTTTATTGTGTGGACGGACATCGAGGTCTTCAAAATTGGACTATGTATTGATGTCTTGACAAACAACTTTTCCATGGCAAGGACCCTTACTTGGAATTCCTGGCTTAAGCCAGGCTATTTTGTTTTCATTTTTTACATCTGCATGTTTTACTGCCTATTTTTCTATTTACCTCTTCCTCCACATGCAAAGCATTTTGGAGTCACAGCTTGGAAAGTGGAGAAAAAAAGAAAATGCGACTTACAATAGACAAAGTGGGTCAGCAGATGACTACGGGCCTCTGCACTTGCGTAAAGCAAGCAAGGCGAGGCAAGGTGTGTCGCGGAATTTTTTTTTTTTTTTAAGAAAGGCCGCTTGCATTCAACAAACATCTTTACATGACGCGGGAGCCCGTGACCTCGGTGAACTCTCCAAAGGGCTCGTAGGCGGGGAAGCAAACAAGACAGTCGAGCTGTTTTATGAACCTCTGCCAGTTGAACAGACAAAGCCAAATAGCGGGAAAAAAAACACACAATTGTATCAAACTCCCTATTATGTTGTGAGCTGAATCCTTCTCCGCCGCAAACGGCTTGACAAGACTGGCACAGTCGTGAAATATGCAGCTACTGTATTTTGTTTATTGAGCCAACAAAGACGCCCAGCCAACATCAAAACCGTGCACAAGAAGTCGCTACAAAGCGGGTCCCATTCGATGCAGCGAAGCATCTGTTTGTATAACTCTCAGCGGTTGTTCTGTGACATTGCTTGATGGGTTTTTCTTCACTTCAGATTTTTTTAGATACTAAACTTAGCTCCGGTATCCAAGAGGAAACGGCGGCATTGTGACAGCGCTGCTGCCTCCTCTCCCTGCAGCCGGCACCTCTTCTCTTCTCTCGCTCCATTTCCACCCCCCCTCCCCCCCCACCCCTACACCCCCCCCCCCCCCCCCCCAGCTCCCTTCACTCTGTCTGGTTCCACTCCTGCATGCAGGTCAGGGTACTTAATTCACGTCCAGAGACATCGTTTTCCAGGATCCCAGACATACTGTGCGAGGGAAGCAGACCAGACCTGCCTGCCATACATTGGGGCTTGCCTCGTCTCACCCCCCCCCCCCCCCCCCCACCGCCTCGCCACCGCAACCCTCCTTCTCCCCTTCTTGCTCCTGCCTTCTGAGGGCGCGCGATACGGAGAAGCGATGCAGACGCTCCCCAGCGGACTTACTGATAACCCCACCACCACCACCACCACCAAACCCCAGCAGAGGAATACTGCCGGCCTGGATATCGCCCAGCCGCCCAGGAATAATGAGAACAAAAGCATAATACATGGCCTTCTTTCTCTTCCTGCCACCCCCGTTCCTCCACCACCACCTCCGTCCTACGCTGTTCCTCTTGTTCCTTTCCTTCGTACATGTGCCAGCGTTGGCCTTCGGAGGACGGCAGACAAGAGGAACGAGGACGGGAGGGAAATGACTGAGAGACGGGGGAGCGGAGATATTCCGCTGCCCACATCAGGGCCATTCTCCACGGTTTGCAAACAGTCATTTTGCTTCGGTATCTTTACACTGATCTTAAGGTAATAAACTGGGGTTGACATTGCCCAGGGTCTCCATTGGCATTCTGCTGGGTCCGATAACAAAGTGTGCCGAAGCAGATTGCTTGAGAAGATAGAAAGGAGGGCCGCTCCACATACAGACTCGCACTCCATTAGATGTTGATTCTGGGGCTTAATGCAGATAAAGTGGCTCGACACATGCTGTACAAGATGTAAGCCTCCTATACATTGATGTGTAAAATTTCTAATGTGATATTTATCAGGCGAGGCGGCGCGCGGCTCGCCCATCAATCAGGTGACTGACATTCAACATACAGCACATGTGTTTCACATGGATGGATATCGGGGGTGGCGCCGATGGGGGATGTGAGGCTGTTGAGTGATTTCGAGTCTCTTCTTCAGATGCTGCTTTTATCATTTCAGTCCTTCTACTTCCTGTATTTGGAATTTTTACATTCACTCGACAGATTACGTGATGGATTTGTGCAGTCAGATTGTGAGTCAATTTGTGAAGTATTGGTGTGGTTACAGCATGTTTATACATTTGTATGATCCAGATTATTATACTGAAAAATCTTCATTTCAAATAGAAAATGTTTCTCTTTAGTGAAGCTGGACCTCATGAAAGACCTTTTTGAATGAATTCTGAGGCCAAAAAATCTGAAAGCACAAGTTTAGTCACACAAACACACCAAAAAAGAACTTAAAACTTTGAAGAGAGATGCTGAAGTGTGAAGAATTGGCTGTTTTTGATCCGCGAGTGAACTTGGATCTAAAGTTTCACCTTCATACGTTTACTTGAGACGCAGGAAATGGTATCAACAACAATAATAATTAAAAGAACATTGCTTTTTACTTGCGAACATATTTTGGCAAAAGAGAGTATTTGAACCCTTTTATCTTTACATACTTCATTACTTTAGGACTTACATCCCTTCTCCTTTCTTAAATACTTCACAAGTATATATTTGCAGACTTATTTACTCACTTAATTTCTCACTGAGTTAGGTACTCGCTTATTTACTTAATTACTCACTTAATCGGTAATTTACTCATTTGTTTACTTAATTTAATTACACATTTAATTACATTACAAATAACTTCGGTACATACTGATTCATTTAAGTGCTCATTTACCAACTTAGATGCACACTCGGGGTGTAACGGTACACAAAAATCATGGTTCGGTACGTACCTCAGTACAGAAGTCACGGTTTGGTTCGGTATGGTTCGGTACTCAGTTAAGGGGAAAATGGAAAAAAAAATGTCTTACTTGCACGGATAAATTTTGACTTGCCCGAAGTTTAATGGAAATTTACAAGCATGGATTATGTATGAATTCGACCAACATAACTTTTTACAAAAAAACACTTTCAGGGAAGGCATATCTCTTTATACTCTTCAATCTGAAGGAAATATAATATATATTTTAAGTTTGTTCTTCACAGCAAAAAGCCCAGAGGTGAATTAACTCCCACAGTGTTTATTTGAGGCCGACTTCTGAGCTTTTTGCTGTTGGGCTGAAATAAATTTGATAGTATTAAGATTAGAGCTATCACACCCTACTACTACATACTGCCACACCTTATTTATTGTATTAGGGACTTTTTATACATATACATTTATTTAATAAAATGATAAATGTGTCATGTATTTTTATTATATTTACAAATCAAATCCTGTCCCTGTTCCTCCTCCTCTTCCTGCTCAGGCAACTTTTTTTTCAGAGCCATAAAAAGCTATGAAACTTCGGGATTAGAAAGTCTAAATAATCAAAAATACGTCATTTTAGTTGAAGTTGTTTATGTGTTGAATTTGAGTGAGTTTTTGATACTTCCGGTGGCGAAAATTCTAACTGCTGGACGACGAGGAGTTTCCGCAATTACGTAATTCGACGGATTCCCAAGGAATTACGTGACGTTATTCAATCAGAATGCATGTTTCTGGTCAGTGACGCAGCGGGCCGAAAATAGCGGCCGCGATCGGCCGTGGTCATCGGCGTTCACGTGAGAATCACGTGATTGTGTTATCGGTGTGAGAAATGGCAGTGCACAGTGATGGCGTGATCCGTTGGCAATACCAAGTGATTTTTGCAGAAAAAACTTCGAAATATCACCAAAAAACCCACGAGCCTGTTCGGGCAAGTTGGGTGGATGATTCAGTTTCCCGAGCAAAGCTTTTACTCGCCCTGGACATTCGGGAAAGCCTTAATGTCGAGCCCTGGTCTTAAAATGTTCACCTCTGGACCAGACCAATCGCGCCTGGACCGAACAGTACGGCTACCAATACGTACATTGTTACACCCTTAATGCACTCATAGTTACTCACTTCATTACTTAGTATTTTAACTACTTACCGACTAACTTAGGTACTGTTCTTTGATTTCTCACTTACTTGAATGACTGCTCACTTACTTACTTACCAGTTAACACATTCATTCACTTAATGACTCACTTAAACCATTAGTTCAAGTAAATGATTATTCACTGATTTTCTCACTTCCTTACTTAAGTACATACTGAATCACTAACTTAAAAAAAAGTACCCACCTCATTTAAATACTACCGTAACAATTTACTATGTACTTGTTTATTTACTTTATTAATCACTCACTTATTCATACAAATACTCCTATAACAACTCACTATATACTTCCTTATTTACTTTGTTACACTCACTTGCCTACCAACACATGTATGCATGTATTTTAACTTTTAACTTTTGAAAGTACTTAGGCTCTTTTTATACAATGTTTCACGTAAAAATGCATCATTTTTGAATTTTTGTTTTAGAAACTAACATATGTACCTACTAACTTACCAATTCATCTTTTCTTTTTCTTTTTTTTTTTTTTAATTAGGTATGTAAAAGACCCCTAGGGCTATTTGCAATGCACTGCGGCGCTTTAAATAAGTTATTTCCTTTTTTTTAGAAGATAATGAAACTCAACAAAATGTAATCTTATAATAATCTAAACTGTGTAAAAAGTGAATTGCATTGATGTACCAATGACTAATCTCAAACTGTCGGTTTCTTGGATCTGTTCACACTCCTTTAACTGACGAACTCTGAGTATGTGGAAGTGAACTGCTTTTCTTTCCCCTGTCCCCTGTCCTCTGTCCTCTGTCCTCTGTCCTCCCCTGTCCTTTTTCCTCCTCTCTCTTCTGTCTTCCCCTGTTCTTTCCCTTACCCTGCCGTCTATCCTTCTATTTCCTTGATAGTGTAGTTGTTGTGACACCAGTGTTCAATTTAAATGTGAAGTTACTGGGTTTTTTTTAAATAATCCCTCTATTCCTTGTCTTGTATGTCATCCTGTTGTATATTGTTCAGTGACTCGCCTTGTCTTATTGTTATGCGTGAGATTTCTTACATCAGCCTGTGTTGGGACAGCAGATGGAAATTATGCTATGGCTATAATCTGACACATTTACATATGTTATATATTCATTAATATGCAGTGTCCCTATTTAAATAAATAAATGAAATCAAATGAATATACTCACTCGGTTATTTAAGTACATTTCTGAGGAACATCACAAAATAAAGATGAAAGAGTCTCTTTTGGTTCAATCTCAGCAGTTTGAGTGTTAAATTTGACTATTTAGAATGTACATATTATCTGGGTTTATTGTGTTTTTAAATCCAAAACACATAGTGACAATTACATTATTCTAATTCTGAAGCCAGTCTTGATGGGAAGAAGTCCTTAATTTAAAAAGATATATATCAGGAAGTGTGTTTCGGTGGGAGGTTTTCTGAGTGGTGTGACTTTTTCATGCAGTTTTGTCAAACTTGAAGCAGATTATTTCGAGAGTGACTTGAAATTTGAACCAACTCTCTGGGATATTTTCTGGTGTTTATTGTATTTCATTTTGGGGGGTTATTTGAAGTTCGGCCACTTATTTTGGGTGAGAATTGACTGTTGATTTTTTTAAAAGGAAACAAATTGGGCAAAAGCAGACATTTCCTCTCATGCACTTTGTCTTCGTCTACTTTCAAAGACGGTGCATGTTCAGGACGTCTTGACAAATGGCCGCCTCCCCTCCCGGTATTGACGCTCTGTTTCCCTGTGTGAATGTTCCAGGTGCCATCTCGCCGCCCCATGTGAGCCTGGAGGAGAACTTCCTGCTTCGCTAGATTACGGCATGAGAAGCGATCCGACACTTTGACCTGAACAAACCACCGGACGCAGACCACTGGGGGGGGGGGAGGGGGGTGAGGCGGGGGAAGACAGAAGGCCGCGGTGGGTGCTGGCGGCGGCGTGGCGATGGATACACGGAGCGTTTGCCTACTGATGACGATGCTGTGGGCCACGGCCCACCTTGGCGCTCCGGGACTCGGGCTCAGGGCCCCGCGGAGGACTACAGGGGGGCGGAGGGGGTCCGCGGGACTGACGGGGGAGGACGCCAACGGGGTGCCGCTCAGACGCTCCAAACGGGGTTGGATGTGGAACCAGTTCTTTTTGTTGGAGGAGTACACCGGGACGGATATGCAGTATGTCGGAAAGGTAAAAAAAAAAAAAAAAAAAAAAAAAATCACACAGCGAAACATCTGCACCACATCTGCTCTGTTGGACCAGAACTTGTCACTGATGAAAAGCAGCTTTATGCCACGACTGGAAAACGCAGCCTCGCACAAAATTATCATACGCAGATTAAAACAATGCACCGTGCGATGAAAGCGCCTGAAACAGAGGAAAATACAGAAATCAGTTAGTTTTGCACAGAGTGTAGCTGGATGGATTTCTGCTCAGTAAGCCTTGCAAATAGTTGCCCCGTGCATTTTGAATTTCTGCATTTTTAAACAGTGGCCCTGATGGGCATTGTTAAAAAAAAAAAGAGGCTGTGTAGTATTGTAACTCTTTGTGGGGCAAATAAACCACATGTGGTCACGGCCTGCTTCTTCTGCTTTCTCTAATACTAAACCTTTAAACTGTGACCAGCCTGTCACTCTTCTGATTAAACACATTATTACAGGAGGCTAGCACCATGTGGCGATTAGGAGGAGAAAAGGTTGTTCACGTTTTTAGAAGCCATCCAGAACTCAGGGGCTTTTGTCAACAATAATATTTGAAATACAATGTCATTTAGTCTCTTTTACACATATCAACACTTTTTTTTTATTTTTTTTTTTACATATTCATATAATTTACTGGAGATTCACAAAGACAAAACAGCACAGATGGAGTGTTGACATCTTCCCTAGAAAAAAGGTCAATGAACTGAAATGAAAAATTAACCATAATGGTGCATATCGACCATATAAACTGCTAATGCACAAAATAAATCACTGAAGGCCTGTTGAATTTTACATTTTAGCTCATATATGATTGAGTAGTTCCATATTATAAAGTTAAAAATACTGAGAGTACATGAAGTTCTTGCATTGGTGTGTGATGCAGACCTACCCCTGCAGGGGGCAGCAGAGAGCCCCAGCTCCAGAACCACCTGGCGTTGCGAGCACGATGTCAAAATCTTTGACAGTTTTTTGTTTCTTTTTACCCATCCATTAATCTTTGATAGCAATTTCTCAAACTCAGGTTCACGACATGTGATGCGGCTTTCAGTCGAATATGTATCAGTGTGACAGATGTTTTATGTGAAATATTTACAATTTGGTTAGTTGTTTCCTGGTACAGCCTATTGTGTGGCGGTTTTGTTTGACACCCCTGCTATAGGGGAAGGCCGGTGGGTATAAGTAGGGTTACTGAGTTGTGAGACAGCACCCACTGTTGGAGAGTCGAGGAGCTGCATGTGTACAACTACAATCAGGAAATCGTGGGCTCCACCAATCCAAATCAATCCCAGTGGTTAAGCACCGCTTAACAATTTTATACATTTAACTTTGGGTTTTGAGCTTTTTTGTTGTGTTACATACGCACAAGGTGGCGTAGTGGTTCGCAGCCTTCACTTCAAAGGTTCAAGTCCAAGTTCGAGGGTCTTTCAGTGGATAGTTTACTGTGCATTGGTTTCCTCCCACAGTCTAAAAACATGCATTTAGGTTAAACCATGGCTTTCAATTTCCTGTAAGTGTGTGTAAATGTGTGACGTAGCTAGTAACTTGTACCCTGGAATCAGCCCCAGCCCCCCCCGCTCTCCTCGATAAAGCATTACCGAGGAGAGATGAATAGATATACATTAGCTTTAAGCTGAGCAGTTATAACAATGCATTAAGCCTCTCTATCCATCATCCATCCATTTTCTATACCTCTTAATCCTACAGGGTTGCTGGAGCCAATCCCAGCTTATAATGGGCGACAAGTCGCCAGTTCATCACAGGACGAACAACCACACACTCACATTCACACCGAGGGGCAGTTTAGGTTACCGCTTAACCTCAAATGCACGTTTTTGGACTGTGGGAGGAAAGCCGGAGCACCCAGAGGAAAACCCATGCACCCACAGGGAGAACATGCAAACTCCTCGCACAAAAAAAGCCCCAGCTGTGAGGCGCTAACCACTGCTCCACCACGCAGCTATTAAATTCTTACATTGTTTCTATGTATTGCTCTTTAGCAGAGCCGAACCTGTTCCCGCTCCTTCCTGCAACAATTTTCAATTCCTGACTTCTCTTTCCTCCAAATGAACAAAGCGAGAGTTCTGTTCTTGGTGTGTTCAGCCATAGCCATCCATCACAGCTGAGAGGGACCGGAGACGAAAAGGGCCACGTCCAGAAAGTCAGACGTCATTAGAGAAGCTCCGGGACTGTTAGGTTGATGAGTGGTCTCACAGAGGTGGAAGCACGGCGGTAATGACCGCTTTAGTGACAAAGATGTTCGCAATAAAGACAAAACAACAACTTCCATCTCGCAAATTATAACTTGCAGTCTCCTGAAGTCTCTCTCTCTCTCTCGCTGTCTCTCTCTCTCTCTCTCTCTCTCTCTCCCTCTCCCTCTATTTTTTCTTGCTTGTTCCTCGATGGTTATTGTTAGTTTGTTCTTCAGGGATGGATTTCTTTTCCTTGAGTGGTTTCCGTCAAAGCAACGCCACATGAACCTTTTACATGGCGACATTTGAAAAGTGTCTTGAAAATGCCTCATTAATACATACAGAATTTAATACATAAACTCTGGAATTATGCCTTTTTTTTTTCTTTTTTTTTTAGTAACACACCCATCATTCCAAATTAATACAACGTTTACCAGATATTATCTAATTTGTATATTAGCCACTCAAAAAAAAGAAACATTCTGAAATTCTGACAAAGTAATTAAGCGTTTAAACTGTGATATAACTACCTGTGTTTGCTTTGTTAGTAGGCTATCCTCTAACAGGGAGACATGTCTAACAAAGGGTCTTTTTACATACAAGGAGGTTGGACAAATAAAGTACTGATGAAATGGGAAAAGACAGAAACAGAAGAACAAATCACAAGAAACTCGTTTTTGAAAGAATCTCCTGATTTAAACTCTTAATACTGAGCAGAAATGGACGATCCCAACATATTGTTGCTCATATTGATAGATGATGCACAACTGAAGGAAGGTTCAGAGAGAAACAGAGAGAAGGGACTGCAGATTACAGGAGGAATCATAGATTATAGAAAGAAGACATATAGGATTTGATCTATGAACATTTATACAAATCGTACAAACATGACGCACCCACACGCACACACACACACACACTGAAGATGCTGATAGTTTTTATATGGAAAGAATCAGGCCCATAATGTTTGTCGTGACTCACAGTCCAGATCCTCCTGGGACTTTTATAGTTGACAGTCACCACCGTAACAATCTCAGTTTGTCATCTGTCCTTGTACTCGCCATTGTTGTCATTGACAGTAAATTGCTCGTCGCATGCATGTGCGTATGGTTTCATTACAAAAACAACCTACATCACCAAGCTGTCCTAAGTGTATCATTTTCAGCATTTCTGCCGTTCCCATGGAAACGGAAGTCATTTTAAAACTTTGCCGCATGAACATGAATCTTTTCTGAAATGAAAACACAAAAACTTTGTGTTTTCACTTAAAAAGTCATGTAAATGAGATCAACCACAAATCTAAAAATGGAACATCTCGACCACAAAAGGGTTCCAGGAACCAACCGGCAAACAGACGTTTCGAGTGTAATTTTATAAGTGGAGACTGTGTTAGCTGTGGAGCTGCTGCCATGAGAGGGGTCTGACAGATGAAGCTTTGTCTCACATTCTACTTTTAGAAACTACAGGAACCTCAAAATCCCAAAGATGTTCAGCTATGAAGTCTTAAATGTGTGGGAGGGCTGGGTTGTTAAGAGCTTCACGCATCAACAGAACTTGTTTAAGCTAACCTGTAAAAACTGTGATCTCTTCAACTAGTCCTTGTCAGTACGTTTGCATGCAGCATATGGAATCCACTGGAGACTTTTCAAAGATTTATTGGGACACTCCGATAATAGGGTGTTACAATAGTCCAGTTTAGCAGTAAGAAATGCACGGCCTAATTTTCAGCCAATGAGTTCCCGGTTTTAATGATATCGTGCATTGGCAGAGAAGGCGGACCGGCAGGCTTGCTCAATGTGTAGGTTAGAGGGCAAGTTCTGCTCAAAGATAAGTCCCAGGTTCCTCACAGTGGCGCTGGAGGCCAAACCAAAGTAAACTAGAATCGAAGATGAGATCCTCTCCTAATGAGCTGCTTCAAAAATAGAAGTAGTACGAATAATCCCATCATGTTGCAGTTGACATGACACGACACTCTGATTGGGCACTGCTCCTCTGTCAGACATCCATCCATCCATCCATCCATCCATCCATCCATCCATCCATCCATCCATCCATCCATCCATCCCGGGGCATTGTGTGCTGTTGGCTGTCCGATATACTTTGTGCTTGCTGTTTGCCGCTTGCATGACGTCCATTCTACTCACATCAAGCCATCCTGAAGCGGCCGTCTGGCCCCACAGTAAAATACAACTTCCTCCCAAGGTCCTATTTGTGCAGCAAAACGAAAACACGGTGTCGACCCAGATAATGTTGGAGGGATGCGGGAAGACGCATGCATACGAGACGACGGGCCAAATAATGCTTGCTTTACATGCAGCGGAGCGGAAGTCAAGATATCCGTCTCCGCTTCCAACCTACTGTAATTGAGGAGATTGTGCAGCGTCGTGGCAAGGTCAGGACGGCTGGGGGGTGGGGGGTGGAGTGTGTGGGGGGGGGAAGAAAGGCGGTTTTGTGCGCGGAGCTGAAAGGGAGGCTGCTGCTTTGCATTCCTCTCGTACGTCCGCAGAGGATAGAGTCGTCCAACCAAATGAGATTCCGCAACATACGTCCTCCCGTGAGTGAGCGAGGGGGGTTGACTTTCAGGCCCGGCCTAAAAGGATTACAACGTTCACCGCGGTACCAGACCGACAAATGTGGTGGGGGTGGGGTGGTGGGGGTGGTGGGGTGCAGAAAAAGAGTTGAAAAGGACAAAAAAAGAAAATACGGAACGAATGGAGATCAAAAGTGAGTACAGACCTTGATCAAACCACTTTGTCTTTAGAAAGTGGTGATTGATGTGCCGCTCATCCTCTTAGCTTGTAAAAGGACTAATAGCAATAGAAGAATGGATTATCTGAGTATGGTACACACTTAGAGAGGCAGAGGCCGAGGCCCCTAAGAGCCCGTCTCCTGAAGACACCATTAAAGCATCAACCTCCGAGCAGCACACTTAATCATCACTCTGAGCGCTTGTTGTTTCACCCCCCCCCCCCCGGCAGACCCCCTGGCCCCCAGCCCCCAACCCCAAACACACATCCGGTTCTTGCAGCTGGGTGCTTCTCCCTCATTGTGGAGCTCACTAGCCAGTTGTCACATAGGACTTCAGTATGTAGATCTTATCTGATTGCAATTACTGTTTGTTAATTGCTTGATAAAGTGCGAGTGATGAATGAGGCCCTGAAGGGGGCGAACGGCTTTCGAGTCGAACACATGGCCCAACATTCAGAACAACCATCTGCATCTGTATCCTCAGGTGGAGGCCATATTTTCCGAGAAGAAGAGAAGAGAAAGACAGAAAAAAAAAAAAAAAAAAAAAAAGCGCCAAACAAGAGAACACACAAAAGACGGAGGCGCTTTTGTCACTGCGAGTGACATCACGGCGAAGTGGAGTACAGCAGCGTGGAACAAAACCACTTTTGTTTGTACCGGGGTTGCAAAAAAAAAATAAATAGGAATGCGAAAAAGCACAATGACAGGTTATTATAAACAAGGGAGCTGCTCTTGACACACAGTAAAAAGATGGAATGATGAAACTGCACTTGAATTACAACATCCCGTCTCCAGTTATTTGCTAAACTCAATCTTCCCTTCGGTTTAGTGTGTTGCTTTTTCTTCGTCTTCGTCTTCTTTTTTTCTTCCTCTCTATCGAGTTGCAAAAGAGCGCCAACACATGAAATTGCAATCTTTCCCGAACGAGCGTAACAAAGGCGGTCGGAACAGGAAGGAATTAAGAGGAGCGATGGAGACGAGGCAGAGAAGAAGTGTCTGGCGGTGTCTTGTCGGAGAACTGGTTGGCTGCTAATCTTGCTAATCTTGCTGTATTGGCCAATGATTTTCCCTTTTTTTTCTCCTTTTATTCTCGCTTTCCCCTGCAGGAGGTGGAGGCGGCGGGGGTGGGGTATCTGTGCGCTCGCTGCCTCTCATTAGCAGGCGAGCTGCATAGAGGCCTCTGAGGGCCTGGGCTGTCACTGGGGGAAGAAGATGTTTGTTTATTTCATTATTTCTTACTTTACCAAAGGGCACATATCCACTGAAAATGGTTAATGGCCTGTGGTTGAGGAGTGTTTGTGCTGCACTATCATATCTCATAAAGTATTTACAGCCCCTGATAGGCCCCAGTGGTTCTGGGCCTGGTGGGTAGACTCCTCAATGTAGTCCCCTAAGCGAGCGGAGCGCCGCTCTCTGCATGCGAACAAACACGGCGGCGTGCATGCGCGTGCGTGCAAACTCTAGCCTCCAGGATCGGGCTGCAGCTCAGAGGAAAGACAACAACAACAAAAAAAAGGGAAAAGCTGATGAACACGGACATAATCTGCTTCCCAGTTCTGTATGACTCAGCGGTCGAGGCGACCTGGGGAAAGGACTCGAGCGTCTTATGGCAGCCAAGTGGAAAGGTGCAGGGATTTGTGTGTGTGTGCGTGTGTGTGTGTGTGTGTGTGTGCGTGTGCACGTGTGTGTGTGTGTGTGGTGGTTTTTGGTCCCTGTTCATGCTCCCCTCCTCATTACCAGCTGCTCACCTTGGCAGAGCTGCAAGGAGTTTGCAATATGGGCAACAGGCCTGGCTGTACCCCGGCTGTACCCCCCAGGAGCCGGCGTTGGCAGTGTTTATTGATTAGGCGATAAGTTCCCTCTTGTGCACCGGAAAAAAAGGAGGGGGGGCAGGGGTTATTACTTCAATTACGCTCTTCTGCTTTGCAGTGCAAGCAACAGCGTTTAAAAAAGAAAAAAAATCTAAAAAGGGTGTGAGGAGGTCTTGCGGTGAGGAGAACTCGGCAAACATCTGTCCGACAACGTTGCAGGGGCGAAGCGATGTCTGAGCGAGATACGCCAACATGGCCACAGCACCTGCAAATTATCTCCACGCCATCGCCTGCCCACCGCTGCTTCGGACAACCCGTCGGGTTTTATCAGGGCGGGATTAATTAATCTGCTGTCGTCAACATTCAGCCTCCTCCGTAATGAAATATGAAGTCATGAAATGAAGCTTCACAGTTTTTCAAGGTTTTTTTTTGTGTTTTTATGTTTATTTCAACACACTTTCTGATAACTGCTCCCAAGGTGAAACTTTTTGTAAACACATGATTTCTGTCGTTATCTGTCCGTACAAATGTCAGTGTTCTTTTTTTTTTCTCCTTTGGTTTCAATATAAAGACAAACAAGAGCACCCACTAGTGGCCCAAAATGATCAATTGTTCTGCCGTTTCCATGTAAACAACACTGGCAAAAAAACGACGTTTTCACATGAAACGTTGCTGTATAAATAAGGCCTAAGGTGCCGGTCACTACGTTGAGGTTTTGTACTTTAAAGCAAATTTTGCCACCATTTTTATAAGAATTTTCTCCAAAATGCCAGTGGATTCTTTATATATTGAATTATTTTGCTGAAATCCAAAAATTGACCAGTAGTTTGTCAAACAGTTTTTTTTTTCCTCCTTGGTATTTGATGCTAGTTTTCTCTAAAAACTTTAATTGTGTATTTTAATTATTTTCTTGCAAGAAGTAATTGAAATTCTGTTGCAAGTCGGTAAAATGTATATATGTTTTTTGTTTTGTTAAGCTGCCTCCTAAACTTAAGTCACTTAATCACAAACTTTATATTTTTTTATTTTACTGTGCAATTAATTATAAAAAAAATTGCATTAATCCCAAGTCATTCCAAAAGATGCAATGAATTTCTAAAATTTACCTAAAAACAGGAAAATGTACAATATTTTCTTATTCATTTTATTTTCCAAATATTATTTTTTCCAACATTTGACCATGTTTCTAATCAAAGTCACTTTTTACTGCATCTATTATTGGGATTTTTACAATGCTTAAAATCCTGAAAAAACTTTAAAGGTCACATATAGATTAAATAAAGACTTTAATTGCAATTTTGGATTCAGGCAGGTTTAGTTACTATTGTGTCACTTCTTAAGTGTCACTATTAAGTCTAAAAAGTAATCTAAACAACTTATTTTCATTAACTGAGCAACTGATGAAATGCCAAAAAAAGATGATACATTTATTTTTGCATGGATATTCATTTTTTGAGGGATGGATATAAAATCGAACTAAATCTATAATTAAATCTGAAATAGTTTGGTTTCAAATTGATGACAGTATTCTGAGTATTTTGACAGATGCCGTCAAAGATTAATAGCATGAATTATATTTAGCAATGTAAAATTTTTTTTTAAATGTATCCAAATTGATCGATGTTATGAAATTCTTTAATTCGAATTTAATTACAATGATATTCATGGAAAAAGAGCCAGACTGACCCTTAAAAAACATCAATATCTACAGTTGGTGTTCAGTTACGTGCTCATTGCCAGCTACTTGCATACAAACTGTTAACAGGAGAAAATAACAACATAAATCTCTGACTTCTGCATGAAGAAAGAAAAAACAAAATATATATCAAATGTGTCATGCCATTCTACATTTCACCTTTAAATCTCTGCAACTCCGAGTGGCACAGCTCAAGTTTACACATCAACAGTCATTTGATAGGCTATTTTTGTGCACAGTCTGAGGCTACCATCTGGCTGCATAGTAGGCAGCCAGTTCTCGACAGGCCGGGACACGAGGCCTTAAAGGCTAACTGGCTAATTGCCCTAAGCAGCCCATTTCTAGTGCCATCTTTTTGGCCCGACTCGACTGAAGCACAAATGGCGGCCAGATCGAGTCTGCGCTAACATTTGCAGCACTTGAAGCTGATTAATTTCACAAACAAAGACGGCTCGCTTATAAGTTCTCACGCACAGATGTCTGACGAGTGCCACTTCACTTCTCAGCCCACTTCAAGCTGGTGGATGAAGCACGGGGGGAGGGAAATAAATATCTTGTAATGCGAGAAATAAAAAAAAATAAAATAAAAAAGCAAACCAATAGATTTATCACGGAGAAGACTAATTGAGTGGAAGGTTTGGAAATATGTGGCATGTCACTGATGATGTAATGGCTTAAATAAATGCTGATTCACTGCAGAGAAATCCTCCTCTTCAGCCAGTTTCATGCGTAATTGAACAGTTCAACGTGTTTCCGATGCAAATTACATTCTTTCAAGTATTTGCTGAAATCAAGTTTAATTCTGGAGGATGTGAGTGTCAGTCAGCGCAACTCTCCTCGTCCGTCTACCTGAGCAGACGCTAATCTGAGACTGTTTAGGAGCCGTTCGAAGGTCGGGAAAATGCAGTTATTTAAAATAAACTAAGAAGACAGTCGTTCTTCTCGGGTCTTGATGCTCAGCTGGTTGGCTCAGTGAGAAGCCGGGGAAGATGGGAACAGGTAGTCTGACTGGATCGCCTTCGAAATCTCATTAACATTTAACACTTTTATAGGCGCCAACAAAGCTGGTAGCTGGATTCAGACTGACGCAGGTCTCATTTTCTCATCCAGCACCCACGCTGGTTTTCTACTTGTACCTGTTTCTGCACCCCTGGATGTGTTGATCCTGAAGTGAGGTGTGGGTAAAACGGGACGGTGCAGTCAAGAGAATGCATGAATATATGGCGCGTACCTTCTTATTTTTTCACTCAGCATTGCGTTCACCCACTTCGAAAGTCAGTATTTCATACAGCAGTATTTTTTCCCCCTATTGTGACGAAGCCATGACCCGCCTGCTCTGACTCTAATTGATGGTTTTACTGCATTGACTGATTTGGTGCATCATGAGGACTGAGGAGCCAATCAGAGGGAGAGTAGGGCGGGTCATGATGAGGCAAGTATTGCTGACCGATAAATTATACCGTCAATATGGGCAAAGACTAAAGTTGGATTTCTAACAATAAAGTAGCCTTACATGTTTAATAATTATAACAATTCCAAAGTATTCATGTTATTGTTGGCATTTTTGAAAACAATTGCATATGTGCTGTCTTTCTTCATCCAGGTAACTGAGCTTAGCCGTTAGCCCAAGCATTAACCTAAACAGACAAAACAGTAGAAAGCAGCTCTGCTGCCATTTCACCAAACTTTGCTCACTGTAGAATTTTTACTTCATCAATACTCCTGACCGCAACCTGAAAAACATACTGTACATAACATTAGCATTAGCTAAATGCGAGATGAAATTAGATATAGGTAAGGTGGGAGGTGACTGTTGGCAGGTCTTTTCAGCATAGCATAGATGTTATAAATGGGTGTTTAATATTTTTTGCAATGAACCAGATAAGAAAACTTTGATTCAGAAGACACAATCTTAAGTTTAAAAATATATTAGCAGTGCGATGTATCCACAGTAGCTGTGATCAGCAAAACGTGAAAATGCATCGTTTTACCCAAAACACAACAAAAGTTTGGAGTTTTCACTTGAAAACAAGGTGTAAACAAGGCCTTACATTTTTACAGAGCAGTAGAACTTACATGAAATCCATGATTCATTTTCCATCATTTGCAGAACTTTGCTATAAAGGCACTTTTACAATAATTTTGCTAAGAATCACTGACTTCTGACTTGAGTATTTTGTGAGCTGCAGCCTCAGACAACATCAGGATCTAAACTGACCTCAAAATGCTACAGAATCAATGACAATCTTCGGTCGGTCCTCATACACATGAAATAGTAGTGGACCAGGATGTTAATTAAAAAAAACAAACAGACAAGAAATGCATTGATTTATTTATATATTTCAGGTTCAATAACGATGTCTTATAGACAGTATAATGATGTGGACCTCCCACACAGACAGTCTCACTCACTAAAAACTGATATAAGTATCATTCATATTGATTTATTCAACCAATATTCAACCCATGATTAGACAGGAATACAACCGTACGGCGGTTAGGAGATGTCCGCTGCAGTTTGTGCTCTGTATCAATAGCAAAAGTGGACCTAAACATACCCGAATGCACTCATGCTTCAAGCTAATTTGTTTGCGGTAACAAACAAGAACTTTATGCAAAGCTGCTGCCTGCAGTCTGAGTAGTATTAATCATTCCATCCAAGTACACCCGAAAACAGTCATTAGGAGCGTTTCCCTAAATGTCAATCTGTTCCTTTAAGGAAAATAGGGGCTCTATTATGGAGTGAATGACTTGATAAAGATGGAGATTTTCTCCGTTGTGCTCCGTCCTCCTCCTCCTCCTCCTCCTCCTCCTCCTCTCCCTCCTCCTTTCTCGAAAGACCAAAAGTCCCAGTGTTAATGGATATAGCGTCATGCTCCCTGCCTTTTTTACGATTTGGTACCACGGGAGGGCAGAGGAGAAAAGGCTACCTATCGATGTGCCAGGGCTTCTTGGTGACCATACTGAATGCACATGTGGCTTCCCCCTCCGTGTGACAGTTTAATTGTATTTTCAATATAAATTGATCACAGGGCCATTGTGAATGCACGTCGGGCTGCCACATTGATTTCTGGCTGAGTTTTTTTTTTTTTTTTTTTTTTTCATTCTTCTTCTTTCCCCCCCTTCCTCTTAATTTGAGTGGAAGGGGCAGCGGTAAATTTTCCTCAACAGCAAGGTGGGCAACTGCGAGGGCCGCGGTCGCTGTCGCTCGATACTCCGCACTGACTTGTAATATCCTCGGGGGGGGGGGAGGGCGGGGGGGAACTCTTCACCAGCACAAGATCTTCCTGTTTCCATAGAAATGACAGTCGACACAGCATATGTCACACTGTCTATCTCGCATCTCCGGCGAAAGGAGAGGACTCAACGGTTATTAACTGAATTGTCATGCCGGCAGAGATAGGCGGCTTGATAGACAATCATAGAAAAGGACATTGCAGCTATAACAGCGGGGGAAAGATAATAATGTTGAAGTGGATTGTTTTCAGCCAACTGAGTCTCTGTTTTGAAGCATGTACTGTAAAGCAGAAGAGAAAACAAATAATAATAATAAAAAAAGAAAATTCAGCAGAATATTACCCTGGCTTGGTTAGACAGAGGAAATAAACAGAAGAAAGCAAGAATTGTTTTGACCAGAATTCAAGTGAAACAGAGCTACACTCTAGATTTTAATCCGAAGAAACCAGAATTCCTCAACGCACTCAGCTGGCTTCATAGAAGAAAAATAGAGTAAAAACAGTCTTTCTTTCTTTTTTTTTTTTTTTAACCAGCATTCAAGCAGAGGAACAAAATAGTGTTAAAGATGCTAATCCACAAAGCTGTTCATCTTGCATGTGCCAGCTTTTGCCCCCCTGATAAAACAGCATGAATTAGTAAAGCCGCCGAGCACCTGGGATGAAAAGCTTTTTAATATATGATGAGATGGGAGACTTTGCAATGTGCTCCCACGTGACCCGCCGCACAATATCCCCCCTCAGTCTGTCCGCCACCGCGGCCAAGAGCCGTTATAGACCGCAACTTGTCCTCGGAGGGCGGGGAGAGAGGAAAACACACTGTGGTTAATGAGGTGTCAATAACGGACCTCTGAATTACGCCCACTTATTGGGGTAAACATTCAAACGGCGCGCTTCGTACTTGACGTTATTGGCCCCCACGTCTACAAACACGTGCTCTCGTTTTGCCCTTTACTTCCCCCTGCAATTATTACCATGTCCACAGCTATTAAAAATGAGGGGGGGGGGGAGAAAAGTAGTTATACAAGGAAGAAAGCAGCAGGAAGCTGGAGGAAAAAAAAACAAAAAACCACTGGACAAGCTTTTGATGAGTTCTCCGAGATAAATATGTTGGTGGGGGGATTTGGCGGCGGAATTAAAATGTCAGAGCTTGCTAAGCTGCTGTTCATGCGGGAGGAGGGAAGAAAAAAAAAATAAACGTGAGCTACAGAGGGAGAGAGCAAATCATAATGAGAAGCTTCCACCAGACAAGTGGACTCTCATGGTCTCCTGGCATGTTGGTGGTGTTGCTGATCCATCGGGGGGTGGGTGGGGGGTTGGGGAGGGGGGGGGGGTTGGCAGGCAGCGGACATGTGCGCACTCATGCTGCCACTTCACAGACTTCGACCCACTGGCATTCTGTTTTACAGCACAGCGAAAATACCACCGTAGCCCCACGGCGGAGGGAGTGCGACAACCTGCATGTGACTATACTGGCCGACGCCAGATTCTTCGACCGTGCGTTCGAAACCCCCTCCTCCCCCACCGCCGATCAGGTGGGACGCGGATTTCACAGAGACGAGGTGAAAGCCACCCGTGTGTATCATCATAACGCAATGACAGTTTACTAAAAGATGATACGAATCTGTTAAATAACACCAAACACACTTATCAAAGCTGTCAGTGTTTATTTGCCAAAGGCCCAGATTGGTCAGATATGTCGCCGTGCATCAGAAATACTGTGATTCCGCTTTGAAATCCGATTCTGTTGACGTCTTTCGGTACAAAGTGTTCATTGCCGGGGTGCGTTTTTGCACTGCACATCGCAGCGATCTCCTGTCAATCAAGCACTGCAGCCTACACGGTTTTCCTTTCACCCCTCGACTCTCTGCAGAGGAAATATCTGCTCGATTCTACCCTCTCTAGTCACGTTGATGGGGAGACTCTTCCATTGCGAAGTCTAGTTTTGTAAGATGCTGCATGTTTAGAGTGGCTTGTCTCTCAATCGGCAAGTTGCAGGTTTGAAAACTTCAAAATGGCAGCTGTCCCCTTTGGTATGTGAATAAGCTATTGTAACTAATATTATAAGTTGCTAAATCAGTGATTCTTAACCAGGGGAGGGGGGGTGTCAAAGATTCATGGAGGGTCGTATGTCCTCTTAATTTTAAGGGTTATAAAAAAAAATGCTTTTGTCAGTCCTCAAAATAGTTACGTCAGCATTACATTCATTTATGTCATAAAACTATTCGGTTTATTGGAAAAGTTTATTATACACAATGGTTAGCTTGCAAAGTCAGCAGCGGGAGACGGAATGGCGTCACGTCAGGCCAAAGACAAGGATGAATCTTTCAAAAAGAAGAAGCATAAAAAGAGGGTACCAAGAGAATTACATACAATTCAGACAGGCAATGGAAACCAAAACTCTCCGAGACTTCTCTCAGAGAAAAAGAAATAACCATTATGGAATATAACAAAGAAACTATATTTAATATATAGTGTATTATGAGGTTGTTTCAGCTTTTGTTTTGGTAACTGTACAGAGTGTTCGCTGAAGTTTACAATTGTCTGCATTTGAGTGCCTCAAGAAGAAGGGTTTGTAACTACAATTGTAAATGTCTTACGCAAATCAGATTGGGTTCCACTTTGCATGCATTTCACAGGTGATTTATTAAGAATAACACTTAAGAATGTTTACTCGCCTGCAGTCACCACAGAGTGATTGAAGCACAAAACTGTGTAGTTGGACGTGCTGGTGAAGAAAGATATCAAACATATTGGAGTCTTACAGCAAATAAATCTAAATGTGAAAAACAAAATTCTGTCACAGAGTCAAAGTTTGAGGTGCAACACAGAAGATATCTTCAAATGTAAGTGGCGATGAGCCAGCTGAAGAAACTCTCGCCACAATCACGACTGAGTTCAACCGACTTCTCACACTCTTTTAAACCGGAGGCAATGATACAGAAACAATAACTAAAAACAATTGCTTGTCACACGTTATCTATTAACACAAACTCCTCCCAGTATTTAGCGTAATCTGGGAGAAGCACCAGATATTCTATATTCATGAAAGCAAACGTGCTAATTGCATTTTGCATGCCTGTCCGATTCAATCCTCAGTGTCGTCTTAGATCCGCTTCCACGTGTGTGTTTGTACAGTATTATGTATTTGCGCATTTTTACAAATGCAAGCATCAGGCCCTTGGATTCTCTGTGAGTGATTAGAGCAAAGGTGCAAGCTTTCTTAAGCTACAGTTTACAGTTTTAACCTCCTCTTGGAAATGAAAATTACCAATAAAGAGCAGCAAAGTGGAAATTATTCAAAATGAAAACGCCATAAACTGCTTTTATCCAAGCCAGGATGGCAGAAGGTCTGTAGTCTGTCCTATCCAACACAGAGACAATCACACACACTCATACCTACAGGCGATTTAGAGATACCAATTATCTTAACAAGCTCCCGCAATTCAAGGATTGTGCGAGGAAGCCAGGGCACCGGGAGAAAATCCACGAAAGCACAGAGAAAACATCCAATCTGATCCCACTAATCATCCACCCATCCATCTTCTCTAACTGTTTTAAACTCACATGTGTGTCGAGAGGAGCTGGAGCCCGTCCTGCTCAGAGTAATAGGCATGTCATACCGCGGATGACATGCAAGCAAAAGACAGAAACAACCACTTACACACACATTTCCCTGCTTTAAAGTCACCAATTACCCTCTCCAAGGTAAGTATCCAAAGGTTGTGATAGGAAGCTGCGATACCCGCGCAAGCTCCACAACTCCACACAAATGTTAGCAAGCATTTTGATAGAACAAACCACTTCATACCTTGTGATCATAATCCAGTGGACTGTCTTCTATTCCTCTCTTTCCCAACCAAGTATCAAATCTGAGATGGTGTTCAACTGGAAACTCTAACTATAAAGCAGGGTAGAGACTGACCAGTCCGCTGCAAGGGCAAGTTGTCGTCACCAATTACTAAACTTAAGGCTCACCATTGTGAATGTTTACAGGATATAAATATATATATGTAGAGTTTGCTGACGTTGAAATGATCACACCTTTTTGTTTTTTTGTTTTTTTTTCTTCAATTCCCACAGCTTCACTCCGACGGAGACCGAGGCGACGGCAGCGTGAAGTACGTCCTCACCGGGGACGGAGCGGGGACCCTCTTCAAGATCGATGAAAAAAATGGCGACATCCACGCCACCAAGAGGCTGGACAGAGAGGAGAAGGCCTTCTACCTCCTCCACGCCAAAGCCGTCAACCGCGTCACCAACGAGGCACTGGAGGGCGAGTCCGAGTTCATCATCAAGATCCACGACATCAACGACAACGAGCCGCGCTTCACCAAGGACCCCTACATAGCCACAGTGCCGGAGATGTCCGACATCGGTGCGTCTCAACCATAAATTATCCTCACATTTACAGTATACAGTGTTTCTGTTGCTACATTTGGTAGGAAGTGGAAAGTGGGAAACGTCTCAACAAACAGCAATATTTCCATTCTTTGATATATGGTATAGATTTTACATGCATCATTTAATCCTTGTCTTGGTTTATTTTGGGGATGGCAACATCTATCTGCAGATTTCTCTGAGAAAAAAAAAAATTGAATCTTCCCACTGGTTGCTTTCCTGAGTTCCCACCCCGTTAAATTGCACACACAAAACACATTTATTTATCATCAGCCACGCTATTAAACACTTCAGACAAATAAGTTGTATGTGCAAGGAGCTGAATCATAAGGATTACCATTTAAATAGGATAGAGACGTTCTAAAATGCCAGCCTTAGTGGATCAATGGGACTTTATCAATCATAATAATGATGCTAACTCAACAAGGAAGGGTCGACTAATTAAATGAGAAAGGCTAGGAGCTGTTTTATGGCTGTCGAATAAACAAGGTGGAGTGTCTCTGCGACTGTTGCGGTGCAGATAATCTCTTAAATACAGTGTTGCATCTTATTAAAACAGTATTTAATTGAATTACCAGCACCGTCAGCCGTGTCACCACACTGAGTAATTGTGCTTTTCTAACTCTGCAGCGCCCGTTTCTGTCAGATGACGTTTTCATTTGCGATTCAGCCACGAATCAAACTTTAATACCGGCGTTGTGCACTTCGCCCCTTTTGCTTTTAGTACATAGCGAGACCTCATGAATATTGATAAACAATATAAAAAGCTTCCTAATCAATACTTGCATGAAAAGCATGGAGTGCTGCTCACCGCCGAGCTTCGGGGCCCGGGGGGGGGGGGGGACATTGGTCTTGCGGCCCAGACATGTGACAGAGTTGTCACTTGGTTCAGCAACCCCAGGAGAGAGGCCGGCACTTATCTAAGGGCAGCACGGGTGCCCATGGCAACAACCGAGGTGTGATGTCACCGCTTGGCAGAGCATGTGTTCACGAGTGACTGCGTTGAGACGCCGGCCCTTTAAAACGTGACACACACTTTGAGTTTTAGTCTCACGGCTCTGACATTCGGACTCTCTGGACTTTGACAACTGAATGATTGCACTCGAGGTAATTCACTTCAGCCCCGGATGACGAGAGAGAGAGAGAGAGAGAGAGAGAGACAGAGAGAGAATATATTCCTGCCTTGTTTGTCAGAAGATTCTCTTCTCAAAAGCTTAAAGTCAAAGATGAGATGGGCTGATGTGGATCAGTGATATTTTTCTAAAAGCTGCTATGTCAGAAAAGCCTCTTTGAGTCTAATTCCCTAGTTAAAGGTATTAGCGATCAAGGTTGGGTGAACTTCCTCCCGAACTGTCACTTACACCAAATCAGACAGCCGTGGTCTATTCTCTGTCTACTTTCTTGGTCCCCCCCCCACCCCCCCCCCCCCTTTCTTCCTTTCGTCTTTTTCACTACAACAGATGATTTTAAAGGGTGAAGCCGTCACCCCTCCCGCCCCACACCCAGATCTCAAACTGACATCAAATCAAGTTTCTCGAGGTCATTATCCCTTCGCGTTGCACAATTCTATATTTATACCTCTTTGCCATTAAATATTTCTACTCAATTAATTTTCTTCTGCATGTAATGAGGCAACACTTGGCCCCGCAAGGCGCCATTTGGGAGGTAGCACTTGGCTAACCGTTTCCCTTTGTTCTACTGAAATAGGGCTTCAGCTCTGGAACAGAGAAATGGATCACAGTCGTTTGCCTGCTATCAGATATTTGGTTTCTTCGACACCCCCAGATCTGTTGGATACACAGATGTTGGCTTCTTGGGGTTTTGCACGAGGAGCCTGTATCGCTGTTGCTTGCATGCTTAGGGAGATATGCTTCGAAAAATACATTAGGGCTTATCGATTACCTGTGAAAATCAATCACGTATGAGGGTGTAAGTGGCCGAGGAGTAAAGATCGGTTTGGGTAGCACAAAGGGACAGAGATGACCAGTCACATTCTGCAAGAGCGTGATTGGAAAAAAGATCGTACATCTCATCAGAAGGTGCATCAACTCAACCAATTATCCAGCATGCAGTGTCATTGAAGACTTGATCTGAATCATTGTCATGAATCTCCCTCCCTCAGGCACTTCGGTGATTCAGGTGACGGCGATCGACGCCGACGACTCCACCTACGGGAACAGCGCCAAGGTGGTGTACAGCATCCTGGAGGGGCAGCCCTACTTCTCTGTGGACCCCGAAACTGGTCAGTGTCTTCTTTTCAAAGCTTCAAAGCTTCAATCCGCAGATACCGGCGGTGTTTGTATTTGTATTCCTGCCTCCTTTTCAGCAAACACATCCTCTTGTCTGCAGAAAATCAATAAGAATCTACATATTTTCCATAGTTGGGTCTTGAAATAAATGTGGCAGTCTGATCGTCTGCCATGCATATTTAAGTCTTATCAAGATTGTTTCACAACGTTAAGCTTTATTAGAATTCATTTTAAGGTTCATCCTGCAGGATTTAACTTGTTGTAATTCTCCTTATGTCAGGGTTGAATTAAATTGAATGTATCTGAAAGTGCAAACAAGCAACAGAAATTTCTATTTACAACAAAGACATGAGTCACACATTAAAAGTATTAATATGATGAGATAGATAGATAGATAGATAGATGTAATCATCCTTCTATAAATACATTATTTCCATATAAACACAATAAGTGTATTGATGTATAGATATATATTGGATTACATATGTATGGATTTATAGATGACCAAATGCTTGTAGTTTGACACCAGCCTCAGATTCATAGACTAAATTAAGTCTTTTTCTTTGATGATAATTTGCAATACAAGCAGTACAAAGCCAGTTTCTGCAAATTCCGTGGCCACCAACAGTTCTCACAAGTGTGTAGAAGGGAAACAATGGTCGTAATAATTAGAGCCTGGCTGCTGGAAAGCTCTCACAGTGCAGCTTTAAGAAAGCATGAAGGCCAGATGAAGGTACGATCATGTTCAGGGCTGAATTCTGAAGCAGAGTTTTCAACTGTCAAGTAACAAAAGTAAGGTACAGTTTGCAGGTTTATTTACCTGGCAACTCTTTTGCCCAATTTCAATCAATATGTAATGTTTTCTCCACTGTGACGAAATGCATTACGCTATGTGCCCAGCTCCAGTGCTCACCCCTGCTGTCAGTGTTGCGTCATCAAAGACCAGGTTCCTCCTTATACATGCAGCAGTTTTTAATCAAAATTTAGCGCCAACGTAAGGAGAAATGTGCCATCAGAAGTGGCGAAGGTCATCATTTTCCCCTGCTGAGTGTTGCTTGGGTAAAAACCTTCACACCCTGCGGCCACGCAGCGCCATGCATCTCCACGCATGTGCACGGCTCCCCTCTCTCCTGCCGGGGCGGAGGAGCTCTAACGATGCTGCAGCCGCTGCTCTCTCCACCTACGAGCGTAACCCGACAGCTCGACGCAACAGGTTTTATACCCGTCTTCCGGAGGTGGCTGAAAGCAGGAAACACAACAAATCGCGAGCAGGGCAGAAATAGAAGAGGGGAAAGTGGGAAAGTGAAAGATGGAGGAAGCGAATTAAAGCTATCCATCTGGAGATAACTCCTAGAATGCTGCGATTTTTAAAAAAAAAAAAAAAAATTATTTTTATTCCACCAACCACGTCTGCATCTGCTCTCGGTGCTGACAGGGAGAGGATGGGAGGGATTTGTAGGCGAGAGCGGCAAATCACCAACCCCCCCCCCCAAATAAAATGTGCTATGTTTAATCATTAATGTGCGCTTAGGAACACATCCCGCTCCTGTCTTTTTTTTTTTTGTTTAAACAAAAGAGAAAAAAAGCCATTTGCAGATTAGCAGAGGGGATTAACAGTAATATGGTTTATCCCACATGTGGTATGTAAGCTGACATCCCCTCTTACACAAAGACATGCCTGGACCTCGCATCATAAGCAGGATTTGTTTCTCCTCTCCTCCTCTTGTGTGTGTGTTGTAGTCATTAAGAGACAACAAAGGTAGCTGCAGATAGAAAACTACCCACAAAAAAAAGTGAGGAAACGTCTGTTCGGGAGATTATTTTCTTTGTTGTAACAATGCTTCCCAGCAATAAATCTGATACCGCTGGAAAGGTTGGATGTTGTGAACTGAGTTTTATTTAGCAACTCTGCGCTGCTGCTCATCCCACAAATGCATGATCTTTAAAGGGGGAATGAACAGACATTTTTGACAAAAAGCAATATTGCAACACAAAACTAACCATCAGATACACATTTCTCTACTTGTTGTGCACTTTAGATGAGGGGTGGTTCGAGCCATGAATTCTAAAAGATAAATTAACCATTTGGTGGAGTTGGAGCTGCTAATTTAGCAACCGAAAGAACAGAACAAGATGGTTTGATTGAATCTTATCAAATCATAATGCATGTATTTGATGATTTAAATGTTAAAAGAAATTTAGTTTTTACAAAATAGAAAGAATAATTACAATAATTTCACAATAAATCATAATTATAACAGAATAAAATGTTGTATTTTTGTTGTTGTCGTTAATTGTTGTATTTCTTCATTGAAATTTCCTTTTTCTGAGATTTTTATGCAACAACGTTACAATGGAAAACACAGTTTTTGTGTTTTCTTTGCAGAAAAGTTTCTTGTTAACTTGTATATTATTTGAATGGAACTGAGTGTTCATACCTGGAAGTCCCCATCTGGAACGGTTGATGATTACTAACATTGACCATATCCTTTTGGACATATACCACATAAAGATACATCATCAAAGATTGAAAAACTGTGATGAACTTAAAAGAAATGCACCTTTGTTCTCTTTCAAATAGAAATAGGAAGAAAAGTGTGATTAATTGCAATTATTCCGCAAAGATTGTGAAAATGTTAATAGAATTTACAGAGAAAAATGACCAAAACCAATAGCTCTGCTTCTGAAAGTCGGCTGGTGGAAAGTTCAGATGTGCAAATTAGAGGCAGGAGAAAGAGCACTGCTAATTGTTCGAGCATATAGACATTAACATCATCAACGTAAGTCATCATTCCAAATCATAATGTCAAAGTGATTGTTCTATATATATACTATATTCCGGTCTGGTTGTGGTGTGGAATGATGTTGTCGGCTGAAAAAAGACCAGAGCTGCTCTCTTAACAAGCCGCTGAGATAAATTGAGTTTTAACTTTGTCTGCATTGTATTTGTTTTTCGCCATGTTACGTATGAGCCAGGCAGAAAAAAAAAGAAAAAAAAGAGAGCAAGTTGGAGGGCTTTTTGAACAGGCCACGTCAGCCTCTCCCTCCTTCCTCTTTGTTTGATGTGCAATGATTCATCTATTCAGCCTGAAAGTGGTGAAGTTTGTCAAAGCAGTTTATTTAGGGTGAAATTTATTTTTTCTCATCTCTATTCTCTCTTTCCACTATGTCTGTCTCCCTCCTCCTCCTCCTACCTGCATCTCTTTTATGATGCTTCAAATTCAAACGGGTAATAGCCGACAGGATTTAAGACCGACTCTGATGGGAGACGAAAAAGGCGCACCTTTTGAATATTGCTGCCAATTACCGCCTGGCTCGCTCCCTGTCCTGACTCCAAACTAGAGATCTGACGCGTCGGAGCGGAGAAATAAGCAAACCGCACGGCGCTTGAAAGGCTGAACATCAGCGGAGTCTTAGTTCTAAAAGGGGGAGATAAACGACGGCGAATGCATTTGGAGGCTACACTTAGAAAATTAAAGGCATGCGCACCACTTTTTTTTCTGTATATATATGTTTTTTGGGGCACTTTGGCCCACTCATTGGTTTAAATCACCAGAAAGAGGAAACCGAAATGTGCTCCTGGGCGGCCGCTGAGCTCCGTGCTGCCGCGCATACAGAGCAAGTGCACTGACCTTTTGCTAATAAAATGATCTTAGTGGTTTAATTATCTGGCCTGTTCATGCATGAGTCCTAAAAAATGAAATATCATTAATTGGGGGTGTAACGGTACACAGAAATCGCGGTTTGGTCGGTACCTCGGTACAGAAGTCACGGTTCGGTTCGGTTCGGTTCGGTTCGGTACTCAGTTAAGGGGAAAATGAAAAAAAATATTTTTTTTGACTTGCCCGAAGGTTAATGGAACTTTGTAAGCTTGGGTAATGTATGAATTCCACCAACATAACCTTTTACTTAAAAACACTTGTAGTTTCTTTAACGATCAAGATATCTCAATGAAACTTCCAGGGAGGGCGTATCTCTTTCGGGGTGAGAAATGGCCGCGCAATGGTGTTTGGAGACGCTGAAAATGCCTGGAAATGGGAGAAAAACCCAACTTTTCTGATATGCACACCATGGCTGTAGTAAATAGTTCTATACACGTGCGAGAAGATGGACAATAACAACAATTGCAGCCTCCAGAGTGTCTCAGTCCATATTCTACTGAGGCTTAGTCGTTTTAGAGTTGAGGGTCACCTGGAATAGCAATCCAACTTCATCATGTGTCCAGATGAACGTCCGTGTACTCGCCATTTTTTGTGTTTATAGCAGAACAATGGTTCTGTGTGTGTGTGGTTTCATTCCAAAAACAACCAACAGCAACATCAACTCGTGGCCTGGCATGCTATAACAACGTCGTAAACTGACATCGTTTTCATTTGAAACGTTGTCGTATAAAACTTACAGTTCCACTTTATGTAACATTTAGTGTAAAAATACTGTGAAATAAAAATGGAAAAAAATGACCTATAGTGCAGCGGTCTGTGAAATGCGCCACAGATGCAATCATAGGTTTCCGATCTTGTATTCTCCACATATTTCTTCTCATTTCTTTTTTATTCATACTCTTTTGCGTGCTGTTTTCTCTTTGCTGTTACATCTTTCTGGGACCGTAAAAACACATGAAGCGTCCAAATGACAGTTTTTTTTTTCTTTTTTTTCCGGGTGTACACTGTTATTGTCCGTGCCACTTCTCGTTGTCCATTTGCAAACAGGAACAATTTCCTTTTCGAGAAAAATAAATACTCCTGTTATCAAACAGAGAGGGATTCAAGTTGGATTTCCACACAAACACACAGAAGTTGCCCTGGACAACTGTGAATTAAAAAATACAAAAAAGACCAGTGACCACAGTTTTAACGGTGAATGAGGTCGTCTGGTGGCGAGGTGACCTCTGGAAGTACTTTTGTTTTTGGACAGCGAAGAGAAGAAACCGGCAAATGATTATGCTGCGGCTCATTTCTCTCCGAGCAAACACGCAGCAGTGGTTCGGCTTTTTAAAAGTTTTTCCAAATGCCATTCTCTGAAAGAAAAAAAAAAAAAAAGATTTATACGTTATTGTTTTTCTTTTCTTTTTTTCTAAGTAGAAGTTGGATTGGTCTTTAATGTGATAAAATATTGCATAATCAAGTAAAAACTGCTCATAATGAGTGCTATTAATCTGAATAATCTCCCTGTGTCCTGTGTCCTTCCCCGCAGGCCTGATTAAGACCGCCCTCCCCGGCATGGACCGCGAGGTGAAAGAGCACTACCAGGTGGTGATCCAGGCCAAAGACATGGCCGGCCAGATGGGCGGGCTCTCTGGAACCACCACGGTCAGCATCACGCTCTCCGACGTCAACGACAACCCGCCGCGCTTCACCAAGAGTGAGTAGCCGCGGCCCTTCTGGCAGCCGGGCGCCGGGCGACCACCGGCCCGTGTGAAAGCCACTTGTCGGCGCGGTGCGGTGCCAGGCGAGGCGGGCAGCCCCCCCCCCCCCCCCCCCCCCCCCATCTGGTGTCAGTTTCAAAATGAATTTGGATTATCGCAGGGAGCTCTGGGTTTTGTGCCTCTTAAAGGGAGGGAATAATTAAATATAGAGACACATGACGGAGCGAAGGGTCCTGCAAAGTGCATCAGATCAGCTCTGTAATCCCTATTAAATGAAGAAAGTACATTCACTGGGTTTTATCTCCCCTACTCTTCCTCTCCCTTTGTCTATCTCCCACTATTAAGTCCTTCTCCTGCTGCCTTTTACTTCATAAAACCAGCGCTCTCTCAGTTTAAACTGTCCTTGGTGCGCTCACCCTCTCCCCCCCCACACCTCTTTTCTTTTTGTTGTAACTCTCTTGTTCATCAATCATGACTCCTTTTTCCTTTTTTTTCTTTTCATCCCCGACTCCCTACCTACTCTTCGTTCAGTCCCTGCCTTTCTTCTGACGCCCACCCGCCCTTCCCCGCCATGCGCCGCGTCTCCCTCTCGTTGCATCTGGCAGAGCGGCGGCGCCGGGCCAGATCGGATTGACAGATTACCGGTGTCGCCGTGTTTCCCCACCCCCAGCTCAACCCCCACCAACGCCGCCACCAAAAAAAAACCAAACTAAATTGTATGACTTGGTGACGCGCGCGCACAACGCCGATCCCGACTTCGCCGTTTTTCTTCACGCCAACCAGCGTGGTGGGGAGGAAAAAGGGGGGTGAGGTAGTGGGGGAGAGAGAGTGTCCCCCCCCCTCCCCCCTCCACCAATGAATGAGCAGCGAGGGGAGGAGGTGACAGGGTGGCGGCGGCGGAGGGGAGGTGGGTCAGATTGAAGAAGAAAGGAGGCGAGTGAGGCGGACGACAGAATAGACAGCCTGTGATGGAGGTGGTGGTCGGGGAGGGTGAGGAGGGCGGGGGGCAGATTGAAAGAGGGAGAAAGAGGAAGAGATATTGTATTGGGACACCCAGAGGAGGCAGAGTGTCAGGAAGCGATATCATTGTTGTCTGCCGGAGTGATGCCTCTTCTTTTCCACCCAATGCTAAATACCTGTTAGCCTCGGGGAGCTTCCTTGTGGTGCTTTTCAGTGAGCCTGCGCGTGTGTGTGTGTGCGTGTGTGTGTGTGAGTTTGGAGGCAAGTGTCAGCGTCACCGGGACCTGCCGAGTCAGGCGTTGCCAAAACACTGTCAGCATGTTTTATTAGTGTGTCAGTGCTGTTTGTCTCCGCAGGCTGTGTGTATATCACACCCGCTGCCTCCTGCAGTCCGGCTATTTATTTAAGCATACGAGATGCAGCCGGGGACGCCGCGGCCGACAGGCAGCCATCAATTCACCCGCCTCCAACCGGGAAATCATCTTACAAAAACCAGGAAAAGACGGGGAAGAAGGACAAGAAAGAGAGGAAGAAGCAATTAATTTATGTTGTGGAAATCGGCAGAGAATTTATGTGGCGTCCTAAACTTGAAGTGGTTCGTCAATAGCGCTCGTAGGCGATTGAAAGTGTGAGGCCGGGTGTCTGTTTGGGAAATGAAAGATGTTTGAGAGGCGATCTACAAATGTTGCAGCACTAAATCTCGTGCTCCCTTTCTCACACACACACACACACACACACGCACACACACACACACACACACACACAGGCCCTCTGATTGGCTCCGACTCAGTCTCTCTTGTAAACCTGCTCTCTGACTCACCCACTTACACTCTTTCTTTTTGCACTAACAAGGCCATCAAACATACTCGGGGCCGTGACGCTCGCCGCCTGTCAGGTTGGGCGTCGGTGTCGGGTCGCTGTTTGTGTGAGGCGGCGTTCTCCCTAATCGATAGATTACGGGTTAAGAAAATCTTTTCAGAGGAAACACAGACTCACCACTTACGGGAACGTTGGATGGAAAGAGATGCCAAAGACGTGACCTTGGTTGTCATGGCCCGATACATCCCCCCCCCCCCCCCCCCCCCCCGCCCCCACACACACACACACACACACACACATAAATCTTGCATTATGCGAGGCCTAATCATTGATATACTATGTTCCCAACCCTGCAACATCAAGGCGTGTTTACACGACAACAATAGACAGTAAACTGCCACGTTTTTGTTTGAGGAAAGTTCCCCTGTAGTTAGCATGCCACGCCACTAGTTGGTGCTCTGTTGTTTTAGTAACACAGCCACCTACGCCTGCACACAACATTAACGTTCAAGCTCCTTTTAAAAGTCTTTCTTCCTCATGTAGGCCCTAAGCAACCAATAACATAATGGCGAATAGCTTCGTTACCGTTAATAATATAATAATTTTGGCCATTTTAAATGTAATAAATTGGGGGTGTAATGAGCACATGTCTTTCAGAGGCCACATGCAGCCCAGTTTCATCTTCAGTGGGCCGGACCGGTAAATTAGCACCATAATAAGCATTAAATTCGAACTTCCTTTATTTCTTTGTTGTGGTACAGACTAAACGTGCTGAAATGTCTGGTTTTACAAAGGCAAATAATTAAAATTGAGAATGATGAAAATCTCAACATGAAGCCAATTTTAATGAAACCTGGTGCAAAATATCATGAAATGCCCCTAAAACTTCACCTAGCTGTTCATTTATGCGTCTTTATATAAAGTCAGTCTGACAGCATGGCTTCAAGGGTAATGTTTGTTTATTATCTTTCATGGCGACATCACCAATATCTCAGCTCAGGTCTCAGCATTGTGTTGTGTCCGCTACTCTTGAGAAATGTGTAAAAATGAGAAGTTTTCTTTGAAACATGTACAATTTGGTTGGTTGATTTTGGCCTGATGTTTACGGCTTGTGAAGAATGCTTCAGCTATAAATATTGATTGACCTTAAAGGTTTAGACTTTCCCTGATGAAAAAAAAAACGGCCCATCATTATTCATGATGTATTTTTAAAGGAACATTGCATTAACATAACTTCAAAATGTCTAAAAATTAAACTACTAAACAATAAATGTGATGGATTTCCTTTTTGGTGAGTTCAGATGTTATTGAAGAAAATATTCAGACACAATTTTCATATCTTTGGGCGATGCTGCATTGACTTACATTACTTTTTACTCACTTACTCTAAAATCTGGTATAACTGTGACTTCCTGAATCCCAACCTTTGTCTGCCTTTTATTGATTTTCCTTTTCCCACAGCAGGTTTAAGTTTGGTCCCTTGCAAAGATGACAAGTCGAAATGTTGTCAATGTGTAAAACATTTAGAGCAGCCATAAACACGGCAGCTCTCTTCTTGAAGGATCTTCTCATTCAGATATTTTATACATCAACATTAACCATCAAAATTAAACCTTAAATTTTAAGGCAAAACTCAATGCATAATCCAAGTTGGACTCCACGCGTCTGTGTTGTCCAAGTTTATCGACCCCATAAAGGGAGAAGTCATGTCGTGATATTTTACTTTTCAGGGACTTTTAAATGTCCATTATTACTACTTCTTATCTCAGTCTGAGGTTAAAGCACATCCTCACACACATATTGTAAAGAACTTTCTTCCCCCGCACGCACGCACGCACACACACACACACATCTTTTGGTGTTACCCAGATTGACCTCGCGCTCCTTTGCTTGCAGCCGTGTACGAGTTCAGAGTGCCCGAGTCCAGCGAGCTGGGGTCCGCGGTGGGAGTGATCCGGGCCATGGACGCCGACATCGGGCAGAACGCCGAGATGGAGTACCGGATCATCGGCAGCGACGGCCCCGGGATGTTTGATATCGGCACCAATCGGAGCACACAGGAGGGCGTCATTGTGCTCAGGAAGGTCAGGCCTCTCTCCTGGGGGGCTAGAGGGGGGGGGGGGGGGTTAATGGGATCAAATGAGGTGACGTGCAGTTTCCACAGGCGATGGATGGCTCTTTCCAAAAGCCATTTTTTTCTCCCGTTTTCACTTTAATTGTCAGCGTCGTTTTTCTTTTCTTTTCTACACGGTGTCCTCTTTCATATAGATGCTAGAAGCTGATAAAAAGTATTGATCCGGTCATTACGTTACAGCTCACTATTGTCCCATAAGCAATAGTGAGCTGCTGCATAGGCAATAGTCATTGCGTTCGATGCCCTGGATCGCACCATAAATACTTTTGTAACAGAAATAGACGACGCGGAGGTGAATACAAATTCCAACCTACAGAAAACTCAGGGTTTTCCTCTTCAAAAGTGCCTTGAAATAACTGTGTTGTATTTGCCACTATAGAAATAACATTGACATGATTTGAACAAATCTCTGATGAAATGTCCAAATGAGTAAGCGGGGCAGATTTAGGGGCATTGTCGAGGTTAATGCCCAGTCTGAGTGTGCTTGTTCTCCCCGTGCATGCGCGTTGATCTGGTGACTCTGGAGTGTATCCCGGCTTCCACTGCCCCCCCGACCCCGAGTTATATAAACCCGTATCAACGATGTGTACAGATTGATGGATTTCGGAGAGAAAAAAAACTAGTTTAAATCTGCGCCGCCGCTAGTTTCAGATGCCTTTTAGGATGTCACTGGAACAGTTCAAGGGATTTAACGTCTCTTTCATATAATCAGGACAAGCATTTTTTTTGTCTCTTGTCTGGCACTGTTTCCAGAAAGCAGCTTAACATTCTGGAAACCCGAAGCTCAAACGGAGGCAGTTTTTTTTCCCCTTTGTTTTTTTTTTTTCATTAAAAGTTGACATTGTAGATGTGCAGGTATTCGGTGGGACGGAGCCGCGGCACGTGACGTGATCTGACCTCTCACTCCTCTTTGTTTTGTTCTGCGTGTCACTGACTAGCAAATGGACGACATTGAAAATGCATCCAAAACAGTTATTTACAAGTTCTTGAGATGTCTATGTTTGTTTGGTTTTTTTAAGTGTTGTATTTAAAAAAAAAAAAATCTGATTCCTCTATAATTATTCAGGAGATGAATTTTAGCCTGTTTCTTCTTTATGAAACTCGTCTCTTGAGTTTCATTTGGGTCTATTTTGCACAGCGTGATTAGCAGATCTGCTCATTTGTGTTGCGAAAGTCACTACCATTCCCCTCCTTTTTTTGTTTGTTTTCAATCTTAAAATCCAAACAGTTTGTTGTAAATCTGAAAAAAAAAACACAAAAAAAAGCATCTCCAGCATGTTGTGTCCTCACATAGTGATTGGTGGATGTTTATATCAGCCTTGAGCTTCCTTGGAGGAAACCTTGCAGACACAGATTGTGTGAAAAAGAACAAGAAATGTACTTTTAAATCAGTTGAGGGGCCACATCCAACCTAATCTGACCTCTGGGGGGCCCAACAAGTCAAACGTAACATATTAAACTGCAGATATGGACAAATGCAAAGTCTTTCCTGCTTTTGATCCTTTTGTAACTGCAAGAATTTGCCAGTTTATCCTGAAATGTACATATTAAAGTCATCAAAAAAAAAAAACCCTCAGTCACCTATATCTGGATATCATATTATTATTCAGGATTAAAACAATTTGTCATCATCTGGAAAAAGTTTTTGAGTTTACGTGTCTAAAGTATCACTTGACATAAATTGGACTCCTTTATTGTGAAAGGTGTTGCGTTATGTGACCTCCACAGACGCATTAATTAATTCTGACCAAGGCCGGTTTTGAATGTCATTTTTTGCCAATCCAGTGTTTTTAGATCAGCCTCTGTCAGTTTTCATATTTATACTTATAAAATCACATGGTGGGCCGTATTTGATCCTCTGGCGGGCCGGTTCTGGCCCCTGGGCCAGATGTTTGACACCTCTGTTTTAAATTTTTAAAAAAAACAACAACATTTACAGTAAAAAGCTTGTTGACAGAGCCCACATGGCTGTGGAGCACCTGATGGAACAAATCTAATTGCATTTTAATCAATACAGCAGCATGGGCCGCACAGCAATGTGCTGAATGTGTAAACGGTTATCATTTAGCCCTTTTTTTCTCAAAGGTGCAAATAAATATAAAATATTAAACTGATACTACATAAAGATTTTTGGTTTATTTGCCAATAACAGCGCTGATGAATGTGTGTGTGGTTTAGTGCTGCAGCACACTTGTGAAACCACCTCTTTCTGTTTATAGAGCAGCGAAACAAAGTCAAGTAGTTGTTTTTTTTCTAAAAAAAATAAATAAAAAAAGTACTTTATGAAGTACTTTCCCACACAGCTAACCGCTGCTTCATCCATTACTGCGTGCACTATTTTTCAACTAATACGCTCTCCAGAGGAAGCAGACAAAAAAAAAGCCAGAATCATTCTTTTGTGCATTCCCGAGTACACCCTGGTGTCCATGAAATTGGGATTGTATTCCTCTGCAAGTCAGCATTTATTCCCCCCCCCAAAAAAAAAAATTGCAAACAAAATAAACAAGATATTGTTTTTAAATGGTGATTTGAATTAATCCAAAGAGACGGCGGGAAAAGCAGAACATCAATCCAGTTATCGGGATGATTAACAGCTGGGGCAGATTCACACACAACAACACAAGAAGAAGAGCCCCCATAGTCACCAGTACGTCAATATGTGGACCACCTGAGGTTCATCCCTCATTGTTTTACATTGTAATTCCTTTATCTCATTAAGGAGCAGAAAAAAGGCAATCAGGGTGTCATTCAGATGAAGATTTTAGCTTATTTGTGTGTGATCCAGCATCCAGTCGGACATTTTTCAAAAATGATTATCATCACGTTTTCTGGAACTGATCACATAATCAATATCAAAGAGCCTCTTCCTCCCAATAACTGATGTGACCTATTAGTTGATAAACTCACAAGTAAATGGACAAACCGTTAACAGAAACACAAAAGTTCCGGAAAAAAAGAAAGACTATAACGAGCTACTAGAGTAACGAGTGAAGTAACTGCGGTACTCTTGTGAAGCCATAAGTGTTTTCATGCTTTCAAACCCCGTATTGTGTGTGAGCAGCACCTTCCTGCTCGAACAAACGAGCTGAACTCCACTCTGGGAAAAAAAAAAAGAAAAAAAGAAGTGACATGAACTTTTTATTAGCATGCGCTCAGGCAGGCGGGAGACAGACAGTAGAGTTATTAGATTTCAACTTCCACTTGCCCACACGTCCAGGGCATTCTGTTTGGAGTGAGATTCAGCCTTCCTCTCAGCTGAGACCAAAGCAGAAATATTGATGGCGGGTATGGATCGGAGCGCTGGGCTGTGGTGTGTTTGATGTATTCACCAGTATCTGGCGGTTGCCTTATCAAGCGCCCTCTCCGTTTGCCTTTCAATCGATCGCCTCCATCGCGCCATCATAAAGTGAGAGATGACATAATTGCCTTTTGTAGCCGCGGCGGTGCTGGAGTGGATGCGGCGCGGACGTGGGAGGAAGCGTGCGCGGCGCAGCGCGAGCGTGCCCTAATCCTGAACTGACTAATTAAACCGTCCCAGTCAAGTGCGCTCGTCCTCGACATTCAAAGCCGCAGACGCAGCGAAGCCTCCGCAGCGCAAATCCATGACTCACGGTGTGTCTCGGCTCGCGTTGGCGTTAAGACCGCCTCAGCCCAGACCCAGTCGACACCAAGACGTTAAGGGTCTTTAAAGTCACTCCACCAGAATCCATATGGGGGGGAAATGAAAACATTTGGAGCCAGGAAATCCGTCATTACACAAATAGTATATTTTAAATAAGTCTTCCTCGTAGAGGAACTTTAAGGGTCTGAGAGTCAAGACGAAGGCTTTACGGGCCCGTCACGTTCAGATAGTCCGGGACTTGGTTCACGTGGAAGGGAGGGGAGGCCGAGACATTTTTCACATCTTCATTTCCTTCAAGAAGCCCGATTGGGACCGGATCAAACCGCCTTGGAAATTGTCATGCAGTTACAACAGTTGCTCATTTGAGGGCGCTGTCGGTCCGAAACAAACACTGACCGTAGAGGAAGTAGCGAAGAAACACGGCTCAAGTTGTAAACTTGTTTTTTCTGCATCTGCTTCTTCTGGTTTCGCACGGTTAGCATCGTTTGTTTACTAGCCGGAACGCATTGTGCGCTACGAACCGAGACCCATGCATTTATATTAGCTTAGCGCTTTTCTTTTATTGAAGTGTTCAACTTTAAAACAAGGTCACTAATTGTTAAAAACAGATGCTTTTTCTTTCTGATTTGAAATGAAACGCTGAAGCTTCACAGTAAATTCAATGATCTTTTCATCTCACCAAAATAAAATAACAAAAATGAACAGATGCCATCCAGAAAAGAACAAACACAAGGTTGATTGATTCTTTCATTGAAGCAGCATCAGGAAAAGCAGAAACATCTTTAGAAAGGACAGAAAACCCTTTTGAGTTCATGACAAGGACGGGAGTAAGATTTGTTTGATTAATGACAAATGAGAGACGTCTGTTTTGAATTTCTCATATAGTGACAGCTTATTTAATCACAGTGCTAGTAAAACCAGTGATAACAGACTTATTTCATGCATATTTAGCATCTTTTCTTCATACATAACACAAAGCCACTAAGAAATATTGAACATTTACACCAATTCTTATGCTATAACTCATGAAACATGGCTTTTTATTCAGTTTTACAGTTTTTCCACCAGTGCCCTGGAAAGGGTAAAATGCACACTATGTAAAAAAGAGAAGTTGTGTTGAAAAAAGCTGCAATTCAATGCTTTGTAACATTACAATACAGCCTTTAATGGTGTCTTTAAATATGTGCCAAGTGTCATTTTCTGTTCATGGTTCATGTAAAAATAGGAAAAAAGTCACACATTTATATTCAAAGTTTATATAAAATGCTTTAACGCGTATACAAATGAACTGAATTACGCTTAGAACTGCCGTTACCATCAAAATGTTTCTTGCATTTTTCAAAACCTTTATTACATTTTCAGTGTAATATAACATCATGTCATTGACAAATAGTTATTCTCAGATTTAAAATCAGAGAAATGCTAGGAAATTGTTTTCAATTTATATTCCTTACAATTTGCACTTTTTAGCATCTAAAAGCAAAACCTGTTGGGCATAGAAGATTATTTTAAAAAGCATTTTTGATGACCTTTGAGTATTTTACATCACTAAAATCCAAGATTATTAGCCATCGCATTTTTAAATAACATGGAGTTTTCTTGCAATTTCTCATCTATTTGTATATCACTTAATCATTCAAGTATTTTACTAAAACATTTATGAATTATGCTTTGAACAAGACCAACAAAGTATACCTGCCATTATTATTCCTTTAAAGTTTGTGTTTTAAATGAGTTAAAATCCCAGCTTGTTGGTGGTGTTGTCATGTTGGTTTCCCCCTGAAATGCCACATCGGTCACATTATTCAGCAATCTGTGCGGCGGTCTGTGTGTGTGTCCATCAGCGGGCTTGTTAGTGTCCTTGAAGAAGACGCTGAGAACCTTCAGCTCATTAGACGCCCTGAAAGAGGTTGTCAGATTAATGAATTAAAAAAGAAACAAAAAAAACCAAAACCCCACTATGACCTGAAATTAAAAGCTCCGAATGGAGATTAGTTTTCCCCAAATCAACAGCCAAACGTGCCACCGCATACAAATGAATCCTTAAAAAAACCAAACGACTCAAGTGAGTAGACGGGCTTTTTTTTTTCTTTTTAATTCAGGAAAACAAAAGTGGAGTTACAGTGCGTCAATCTGTGGAAGTGGGAAATGTAAAGTACAAAATCTGTGCTCTGTGGTTTTGTCGGGAATACATTTAATATAATTAGAATATTGAGTTATTTCACTTTTAATCCACGCCTCATTTATAAGGAAAAATGCATCTGTGGGATGAGCAGCGGTGCTTCGTGTGCAAGCTCTCTGGTATTACAAGTCAGCTTGTTATTAACTAATTATTACAACTCAAATTGGATTTCAATATTACCATAACATTTATATTAAAAAGTGCTTTAAAAGTGCATTACAATAAAAACTGCCGTTACCTTCAAAATGTCGGGGGAAAAAACTTTATTGTAATAAAACATAAAGTCTGAATCGAAAATGCTGGAAAACTGTTCCAAATTAAAAAAATGTTGTACATGATTGTGATTATGATATTTTTTTAGGTTACCTGCAGATATGCAAAGTGTATGTTTAGTCATTTTTTAGCACCTAAAAGCAAAAATTTGTAATTGTCTAGTGTTAAATTGGAATATGTTTTTCAAGAACGCCATATTCATAACATTTTTGCTTGTTGACTTCTAACTGCTGCACTGTAACCGTACACAATATCACTATACCTATATTCATGATGTAAAATATGATTTAGTATAACTGTATAAGTTAATAAAAAACGATTATTAATATATATTAATAGATACAACAGACACGTGTTTTCTGTTTACCGTGTACTGAGTGTAAGCACTTCTTTGAGATGTAATAAGTTGTTATAGCATGTATTCCCGTTATTTTAATAAGGTGTTTCCCTTTTTTCTCTTCATGTATTTCTTGCTTGCTGTTTCATTTACTTTGTGTTAATGCTTGTAGTAGCGTATATTTAGATAATGATATGCTTTGTGATGCACTGTGTCGCATTGCTTATTAAAGTATTGGGAAAATGTCATCACTAATGGCAAATTATTCAACTTTTTATCCAACTTTTTCATTTAAAATGGTGAAAATCTTCACGCTATTGACTGGTATCATGTTATATGCTTCAGATCTACCAGAAGTAAACAGTACAAATAACCGAGTAACTCAATGGAGACGCGTCTTCTCACCTCCGTTCGCAGCCTCTGGACTTCGAGAGGAAGCGTCAGTACAGCCTCCGGATCCAGGTGGAGAACGTCCACATCAACCCTCGCTTCTACTCCAAGGGCCCCTTCAGGGACGAGGCCACCGTCAAGATCGTGGTGGAGGACGTGGACGAGCCGCCGGTGTTCGAGCACGCCAGCTACATCATGGACGTGAAGGAGGACGCGGCCCGGAGCACGGCCATCGGGTCGGTCGGCGCGTCTGACCCCGACGACAAGAACAGCCTCGTCAGGTACGAACGAACCCTTTGGGCTGTTTTCGTTTGTCTCCTGCAGTTGTGAACGGAGAATTGAAAGAAAGAAAAAAAAAAAAAAGCTTTCGGATTTCAAGAAGATATAAAAATGGCAAAACACGGTTCAGCTAGTAGGTTTAAAGCTGAAATGGATCAGAACCTGTGAGAGATCTGTGGCAAGATGATCCCAGGTCAGGCAAACCTCAACCAACCTCTGTGTGCACAACCAACATACAACAGTGTTTGTAATTTGACGCCAGCTTCCTTACTTTTTTAATAATTTTTGAAAGAATACATCCAATTAGAATGTTTTAAAAGTGAATTCTTCTGAGATTTTTGCAGAAGACACGAGTATTTTTCTCCATTGTAATCAGTAGAAGGACATTTACATCTAATGTTTCCATCCTCCCTGTGCTTTTGTCGTTTTATTTCTACCTTGGTAAAACGTCGTTAAGTAAACGAAAAAGGGCCCGCGACCAACTTTTGGGTCCCGATTGCCAGTTGAGGTTCAGTCCTTTCATTGATCAGATCAGGGACAAAGAGTTCAGTTGTTTTCAAATTGTAAAAACTGATTTAAGTTGGAATATTCTCAAGAAAATACAACTAAAAGGCATGAAACCAGTTGGAGCACTGTGTCAATTTGTCTAAAAAGTCTGAAAAACCAACAACCAAGAACCGTCAACCCGACTTAACGGGTTCTGACTATTAGCCGCGTCCACATCAATCCCCGTGTAGAATCCATTCATCAGTACGTGAATTGTGCCGTAATGAAATGCTATAAACTGAATGTTATTTTCCGCAGCTCTCGGGTTCACCAATGCTAAATATGCTATAGGATGTGACAGAAAAGCGCACGAAGAAGCAACGGAGTGAACCTTGGCTTGAGAGTGTGACTTCATTCTCCGCTCAGTCAATATATTCCTTTAAAATGTGAACTTTAATATGAGATGTGGGTGAAAGTGGCAGAAGGTTGTAAATAAAGCTCTGCCTTTGTATTTGGACATAAACAGCAGTGAAATACCGAGGCCTTGACACCGGTGCTTTGTTCTCCCGCGCGTTCAAAACTGCTCCTAAAAAATGTGCCAGAAGTTCACTCAAAACAACTCCGGGATGCAAAATTATGCCAGAAACTCCACGAGACGGGAATAATGGCAGGCCGAATGCGAGGCTGTTCCTCCGCTGCGTCTCCGACTTTTCTTTTTTTTCCCCTTCTTCCCATTTTTACGATGCACCGAGGGAGTTGGCTCTCAAGGTTGAAGTTCCACCACTTTATTGCAGGTGTCAAATGCGATATCATTCTCTTTTATCGCCCATCATCAAGGAGGGAGCTACCCTGTGGCATTTAAGGCCGTGCTGAGGAGACGAAGATGGGGGGAGGAGGAGGAGGAGGAGGAGGAGGAGGAGTGGGGCCCGGGATGCCTTGGGGCTGCCTGGCATGAGGAACTCACTGAGGCGGTTATCTTTATTAGCTCGCAACGACACACACCAACACATGCGTCGGCGCGGGATGCATACATACAAGCCTTTAAGTAAGAGGAAGTGTTGTACACTGTGGCGACAGAGCCAAATAAACACAAGTACCTCAGTCACAGCGACATCGTTAAAGGATTTTTTTTCGTATCAGCTCGTCAGTCAAGCACTGATGTCCTCCGATACCAGAACTCTGCTCCAGCGGATTCGCACCGACGTGAAGCAGCAGATGAGTAAACAGCCAGACTTGGGCCCTGTGTACTCGACGTTTACAGATGGAAATGGAAAACTTTTGTTTTGGGCGTCTTATTACATGAAAATGTTGCTCACAGCCACTGAAAATTTTTGAAAAATGGCTCCCAAGGGAGAACTTTTGGAAAACGGGGGGAAAATACATCCCCGTGTAGATGGCGGACGACGCAACTTTTCTGCAACACTGCTGCCGCACATGCACACAACGGATATGGAAATCTGAGTTTAAGTTCTAGAAGTGACTTTTGTTCTTTAAAACAACACTTAAAATTATGAGATTATGGAAAATGTAAGACATGCTTTTGTGTATATCAACTTTTCTTTCTCTTTTTCAAACAAAATGAACCTGAAGATAATCCAAAAGGGTGAATATTGGGATTTATAGAATGAAGTATGATGACGATATTATAAATGTTCATATATATTTCATATTTTGGTTATTTGTTTACCCTCCTTCCAGTTGACACATTTCTATCGAGTAAATTTGTGTGTTTATATAAAAGGAAAGCCTTCTTCTAAATGTTCATTTCAGTTCATGGAAGAAAACAAAACGCATTGCATTTAACGTCACAATTCACAGGATAATAAATAAATAAGCCGTTGACAAGCAACATGTGCTCTAAAAATATTTTCAGCCTCCAGTTTTCTATGAAAGATCATAAAAATCGATCTGCTTTGGAAGATAATCTTCTGAACAACAAGAGAATTAGTCACATTGGGCAGAAAAATAACCTGGGATTATTTTGAAAATCAATCAACCCATGAAGTCAAAATTCTGTTCCAAAAAACCAAAGAGAGAGAGAGAGAGAGAGAGAGAGAGAGAGAGAGAGAGAGAGAGAGAGAGAGAGAGAGAGAGATGCAAACATAAACAGATGTACACAATGCTTGCAATTTGCCACCACCCTCATTCTTTATATCCATATAAATCAGTATAACTTGAATAGATAAAAACACAATTCCACATTATGTCATTGCTCCCATTGGACAAAACTAAAAGAGTTTAGCAGTTACTGCACACCGACCACAGACTTTCCTGACGGAGGATACAGGAAGTGATGGACAGTGTTTTGACCGGGGCGGTTTTTAACTGTCCATTGAAAATGACCTGATGTCGTTTGATCTGTGAAACACATTTTTGGTTTTGTTAAAATCTCTGGAGCGTAATTTACATTACTGATTAAAAAGAAGCGGGGAAAAAACCACGTATTAGATGCATTTATTCTGTATATTACGGTAAAAGGGTTAAAGCCAGGTGTAAAAAAAACGTGTTTCCTAGAAGTTTTTGAGATTTGGCTGCAGATTAACTGAAACCTAAGTCGTTGCATTTAGTTGTAAATCATGAGATAAAAGACGAGATGTGGCTTGAGCGTTTTGCTTGTGATCGGAGGTCAAAGGCTCTTGAGTCGCCTTGTAGCTTCTGTGGTGAGTCGAGGGCGAATATGTCCCGGTCCCGCTGATCACTAACATTCCTGTAACCCTGCGCGTCCTTCTGCCCGGCCTCACATCCCGCCAGCTGCCGGCCTGCTGAGAGCAGCACTTTGTGGATGCCCGGTCAGGACGGAACGCTCGCTGTTATCTCTCAGTCATTAATCAGATTGGTGGGGGGTGGGGTGGGGTGGGGGGGGGGGGGGCTCGGCCCAGCCAGCTGAATTATTGGGAATATTAGAAAAGCAATTAGTAAAAGCCCACGGCCGACGCGAGATTTAACGAGGTTAGAGTTACTGTCGGGCCCGGTGAGCGTAGGGGGGGGTGGGGGTGGGGGGGAGAGGAGGCGGGAGCGTTTAGATAAAGACGCTGCGATGGTTGATGGGGGGAGCAGAGGAGGTGGCGGGAGGGAGAGGAAGGCAGTGCGGCGGAGCATTGAGACCCCTACCCACCCGCCCACCCCCACCACTGTCTCCCCTCGGGGGCCTCCTTCCTCTTACGCCGGCCCTCCTGATGCCTGCTACTCCATTAATCACACTGATGTATCACAGGAGTCTGGAAGGCAGAGGAAAACAACACCGCTGGATAACCTGTTGGCTCGTGTGTGTGTGTGTGTGTGTGTGTGAGAGAGAGTGGCAGAGAAAACAGTGGTGATACTCTCACTTTACTAAAAGCACCAGGAAAATGGAGGGTTTTCTGTTAATATTGTCTTACTATAGAAGTTCTGTGTTGTTTCCTGGTTGGAAGGGTGGCAGACTCCTCCTCTGGTCCAGGTTTCCTCCAGGGAGAATCTTCATCTCGGCCTAGCAGTGTGTTCATAGCCTCCCCGGAAAGTCACTTTCTGGATTTGAGAACATCTACGACATAATGAACAAATGTGTCTCAAAGAGGGCTTAGCTTCGTTCCCCAGCATTACTCATTTTCTGTAAAAAAAATTTTTTGATGAGAAAAAAGTACAAAGTTGGAGTTTAAATGTAGTTTTCTCAACAAAAAAAAAGAAAACACACTTCGAAGGGGCTTTCCAAAGCACTTTCAAGAAGCATATTTCCAAAGTCGATAAGTTTATATTGTATTTACAATGGTTATAAAAACTATCCTCCTCAAAAAACAAACACAAAAACCAGATATGTTAGGTCCAAATGAGCCAAGTGTCAAATTACAAGCATTCATCTAATTTTCTATTTAAAATTCTATTTGTCAGAATTAAGATCTGCATCAAGTCTGAATGTGTTTATGTTTATCGTCGTTAACTAGATAGTATAATGATGAAGCTGGTGCCAAATTACAAGCATATACTGTATCGGATCAATCAATGTGTATGACAATGTCTATGTGACAATGAGGATGATGCCAATTTACAAGATGGATGTATCACAATGAGGCTGGTGCCAAATTACATGCATTGTCGTTCATGCACACAGAGGAACAAGGCAGAAATACTTCTCATATGTGTAATTTCATCAAGTTTCTAGATAAAAAAAAACCTAACACCAACACGTGTGTGTTTCGGTGCAGGTACTCCATCGACCGGCGCACCGACATGGACCGAGTGTTCAACATCCACGCGGGGAACGGCTCGCTGTTCATCCTGCGGGAGCTGGACCGGGAAGAGAACGCCTGGCACAACATCTCCGTCATCGCCACCGAGTTCAGTAAGTGCAGCAGCGGCGGGATGAAACGCATGTCAATGTTTCACCTTCTTCTGTCACGCCAACCGGATTATCTGGCGTCTGTAATCTCTGAATGTTGATGTATATCGGCTACTAGCTTCTGCCACGGTTAAGTATCACTTAAACACACTAAAAGCTCCCGAAAAGTGGCTTTGATTCACTTTCTTTTTTTCAACCTCAAAATGACACTTAAAGACGGGACAGAAGAGATAATTTTATAAAGTGGGAAAGTGAATTGATTTCCAGTTTAGTGGTGTCACATTCGTAAGGGACATGCATTTGAGGGATTTGAAAGAAGACGCTCCAGTTTCTCTTCCTTTGCAAAACATTAAACACGTTTTTCACAGATTTCTATCAGCTTAATATGTATCGTTGATACTGCAGAAAAAAATATTTACAAAATTAATATTGTAATTGTTCAATTAAACACAAGGTGTCTGATGAACGCAGAGGTTTAAGAGACTCTACAGGCTCAGCCTCATTTACAGTAAAAACTACTGCACTGCTGCTCATGCCACAAAGGCATTAAGGAGGTTAAGAAAGCTTCCATGAACATTTATTGTGAAATGGCACAAAAGAAAAGCAAACTATGATTGTTTTTCTTATATATCTAAACTAATTATGCACAAAAAGCACATTCTGTTAATTATTTATACTCCTCGGCAGAGTTTTTTTTATTTTTTTATATCTCTCTTTTTGATGCACCGTTTGTAAGGATGAACTCATGCAGCTTAGTCATTTTTTTTTAATGGATGGACCCAACAAAGAGCAACAAAATACCTTTTTTTGTGCTTACGTTTCTACAGTGATATAAGTTTCTCCCTGAACATCATTTAAATGTGTTTATTTTATTTCATTGTCAATTGTCAAAACCTACATAATACATAACAAATAAGCGATATGCACTTGTTGGAAGGAAAAATATCTTAAGAAGGTAGATGGGGGGAGGAGAATTTCTCCATAGATTCAAATACATGTTCCTCACAATCCGTATCTGTTCCCTGGAAGCATCGCATCAATGACCAACACTGTCTTTTGATTTCCACTCACACGTTTCCTCTGCAGGTTTCCAGTCGACCAATCGGAGCCGTTTCACGTTTCACATCTGCTGCTTTTTTTCTTTGCCACCGAAAGCAGAAAACGTAATAATTAGCGGCGTAAACTCTCCGTGTCCACCTCTTGTGTCTCCCAGACAACCCGCGGCAGTCCAGCAGCGTGCCCGTGTACATCAGAGTGCTGGACATCAACGACAACGCTCCGACGTTCGCCACCAATTACGAGACGTTTGTCTGCGAGAACGCCAAGGCTAATCAGGTGGGTGATTAGCGAACACAAAGCCGTCGTCATGGTTTCATCTCCACCTCCCCCCCGGCACAGCTGGTCATGAGGAAGGAGTCTCTGGAAACCTCTCGGGTGTGTTTTAGGCTACGCGAGGCCAGAAGGAGGCCCACGTCTCACTTTCTACGTTGGTAAAACTTGAAATGGCAGTTTGTTTGTTTTTTTTTAGCTGTGAAGAGGTTAGAAAAGGGAAAAAAAAGCTGCATTAAACACGGTTTACTTTCAATAGCGTCACAGGCGGCGGCGTCTCCCCGTCTCTTGTTGAGAATCTTAAACGCGGCGACTCCGGTCTTTGGGTTTCACTGTGACTCGTCTTCACGCTCAGATCAGAAGTTCGGGGCTCAGCAGGGATCAGAGAAACGACTGATGTTTCCCTGAGCTGGAACTGGAGGGCCGACTTTATTATCACCGCGTTGGATTCAAGAAACTGGACCTGACAGATCTGAACGAAGACGCTGGTCAAACAGGAAACAGACGCCTCAAATAATTAGTAATTTATTGTCTGTAAATTCTCTTCAAAGAATAAGACTTAATTTAATCTATAAAACTGAGGCTGGTGTCAAATTAACAGAACATATTTACTTAATTTGATTAATTTCATTCATCTATCCAGGTGTCCTCTTACAAGCCTTCTATATATCTATGTAAATATTAATGTTTTGCTTTCATAATAGTTATTTGTACTACCTATTATGATGAAAGTCAAAATGAGGCTGGTGTCAAATTCCAATAATCTACATACCTGTTTATGTAATTAATTATATATTTACATGTCAATATGACAGTGTATATATGGAAATAATGTATATTTTTACAGAATGAGGCTGATGCCAAATTACCTATCCATCCATAGTGTGTATATGAGAAAAAGGCAGTCGCAAAATTAAGAGATCTATCTGTCAGAATGAGGCTGGTGTCAAATGACATGTAGAATGGAGAAATACCTCTAACATGCACGTTCCAAAATGTGTGCATATGTACACGGTTCTATCTATAATGGGTATATAGTACACTAATGAAGCTGGTGCCAAATTACAAGCATCAGAAATGCATCTAATATATCTATATTAGATCTGCTTATTTATTTTAATTAATGCATGTACTTCTGTATATTTATCTTGGCGAGTACATGTATACACTTTCACCCAGAGCTCATCAAACTTTACTTCTGCCAACATCGAGCATCTTAAAATAACTTTTTTTAAGAACAACGCTTTCATCCATCATCCAGACAGGAACATGTTTCTGAGACAGAGACATAACAATGTCACACGATGTCTTTGTAGTCGTCGCGGTTCTTGTATCTTTGCACCTGTTTATTTTTGAAAGCGCTCTCAAGGTATTTTCTGCCTTGTTAACTCTTTGCCTTTTAACAACTCCCCCAAGAATCAAACAATCCCTTCAAACGGAGTTAACTGTGAGGTTATTCATCACAGCGGCTGGTGTTAGCATTAAGAAGCAGTTACCAAACCCTAATGAGGTTGTGCTGCTGGTATCTAATTAGATGATTTACAGCTCCACAGATGATGTATATCACCAGGAAATAGAATGTAATCGCTTTGATATCTCTGACTGTATTAAAGCTTTGTGTTGTAAATTAGGGACCTTGGCTTTTGTTTTCCTTTTTCTTTTTTTTAACAGTCAAGGTTTTTAATTTGTGTGTTCAACAATACGCTTGAAGTCAAAATACAAGCATGAGCGTATGTGCACGCCCGCACACACACACAGAAAGAGACAGAATAGATATGCATGTTTTAGTAACTACTGCTATGCATGAGGCTGCGGTCAAATTACAAGCATGTGTCTTTATGTTTGTTTTTGCATATATGCATGTGCTCTCGGAGTGAAGCTGGTGTGAATTCACAAGCATTTGCTCAAATCTTTTGTATGTTGAAAGTATCTGTCAACGTAAATATGTTGAAAATGAGGCTGGTGCGAAATTACAAGTGATATACATATCTATCTATCTATCTATATAATGAATATATTTATTATACTGATATATTTACACGAGTATAAGAAAGAGGCTAGTACCAAATTATGACTTGTATCTATCAGAACGAGGCTGGTGCCAAATTACGAGCATTATCACTCACAGAGAAATACTGCAGAAATGCATCTGTATTCCTGAATTTCTTCATAACTATAACAGGTTAATAGCACAATAATGAAGCTGGTGGCAAATTATAAACACACACATACACACAAAAACAGTTTTTTACATTCATTTCAGATTAAAATCTAACTTTAATGGCCTTTGATGTACATTTGGGTTTTTTTTTTGTAAAAGGTTTTCATTGTAAAATTGAACAAGTCATTATATACAGCTTGCAATGGTTGTACCTTTTTACGTTGCTGTCAAACTATATAAAAACTTATGAGGCTGGTGTCAAATTTCATGTACAGCAGCAGTTAAAAGACAGTTCAAAGCTCTGTAAGAGCAAAAGATTGCAAATGATTTTCAAACTCTCCTGAACTTTAGTGGTGTAAATCTTTACCTGTCTTGTTTGTTGAAATGAATAACGTGTGTGTGTGTGTGTGTGTGTGTGTGTGTGTGTGTGTGTGTGTGTGTGTGTGTGTGTGTGTGTGTGTGTGTGTGTGCCTGGTCACAGAGGATCCAGACGGTGAGCGCCACGGATCCCGACGAGCCGCTCGGAGGACACCGCTTCTTCTTCAGCCTGGCCCAGGAGGCTGCTGGGAAGGCAAACTTCTCCGTGCGCGATAACAAAGGTGAGACCCCCCCCACCCCACCCCCCCTCCCCCCGGAGAGCTCGTGTACGGAAGCGACGCGCCGACCGTCCCGGGGTATCTCATGCGATGGCCTGTGCCCTGCTCAGACAACACGGCGTGGATCGTGACGCGGAGGAACAGCTACAGCAGCCTGCAGAAGAGCGTCTACCACGTGCCCGTGGTCATCTCCGACGGCGAGTTCCCGATGCAGAGCAGCACCAACACGCTGACCGTCCGGGTGTGCACCTGCGACCGCGAGGGCAACATGAAGCTGTGCAACGCCGAGGCGCTGACGGCGAGGGCGGGGCTCAGCACCGGCGCCCTGGTGGCCATTTTGCTCTGCGTCATCATCCTGCTGAGTGAGTATAGCGCCGCCCTGCCTGTCGGCAGTTCTTCTCCTTCCCACCATTGGGGGGAGGGGGGGGGGGGGTAGCTGGAAATCAGATTTCACACTCGGAAGCTTCTCACAGGTGTTAAAGAGGCAGTTTTGTGTTTCACTCCCTAATTTGATTCCCGGCTTCCTGTGGGCGGATTATTCTGCCAGTGACCATCGCTGTCATCTTAATTTGATTTGAACAGCAGAGATCTGCAGCGTCTCGGCTGGCTTGAGCGGGACTCCCGGCTTCACCGTCACCCACATTCCCGCTCCGGGATAGAGACATCAAAGTGCCGCCCAGCGCAGCAGGATTAGCCTCGGAAAACACCTTTTCCTTACGCAGCTCCAGGCCTCAGATTCCACCGAATCCCTCCACATATAGGAAAAGCCTCCAGGATGCAGAAATGTGACTGGCTCCACTTGTTCCCGTCTCTCCTCCATCTTCGGTCACAGACGCTAAACCTGCTTCAGAAACTGCTGCGAAATGAAAGACGGCGCAGAAGTTTGTGGAACAAAGTGTGTATTTCTTCATCCTCGCGGTCCTTCAAAGGCTTTCTGATATTATCCTCACGATCATTAGAGCCCGCCTGCACTAACTGCAAGGCAAACTAAACTCAGAAAAGTGAGGAAATCAGCACTTTTGTTTCAACATCCATCACCTAAAACCCATTAATTGATGACTTTGGCTCAAGGTACTGCCTTCATATTTGGAGCATTTCCTAATTAAAAGCTGCTCCTTCTAATAGTGTGACAGGCTTTAAACTTAAGCTTTGTCACATTTCAGAAATTAGCACTTCAAAATACATTTGGTTCCTCACTTTAATGCCTCAGCGATATATTATCGTACATAATTTGAAGCGAAAGTCTCCAGTTAGCGAGCCACAATTTGGCAAATTTGCAAGCAAGCGGCACCTTTTGTAAAGGTTTTATCGAGGAGAACAAACCCTGAAAATCTCGGGCGTCGTGCTTGATTAGTACATTGAAGGTTGTGATTTCCTCCATTCTTTGCGACAAATCCGGACCTGGTTTTATAAAGCCCGGAGATCTCCGAAAGTGGAGGCAGTCTGATCGCTGGTTGCTCTCCACGTTGACCTTGTCCCGGTGAAGCACGGAGCTTTGCTGACTTACACTTCTGCCGTCGTCACGGTCCCAGCACAGGGGAAAAGAGCCATGTAGAGGCATTTATTGAAGGTCCTTATAGCCCCGCCCACACTCCCTGGAAGATCAAATTAAATCGTACGAGCTCTTTTGTTCAAATTCAAAGTCAACACCATTTTTTTAATTGCATTCATTTGGAAAAACCACAGAAAACCTAATGGACTTTGGCTCAAGGCACCAACTTTTTGATTAAAACCCTGAAATGTGCTTCTAATGGCAGGCCTTGCCATATTTTGGAATTGTATACTTATAATACAGTTATAATTTTGAGTTTCGATGTCTCACTCTGGTCCAGCAGGAAATTTCCGAGTTGGAAAGCTTAGAGCAAAAGGTCTTTATACGGCCATAATTTGGCAATTGTGCAACTGTGGAAGACCCTCCAGTGGTGGTCGATGACGCGTTTAGAACTTTAGCAGCGGTCCGTCGACGTCGCCACCGTAGAATCCGACGCGGATCAGAGACTCGTCGTCTCGCATCCCATCTGAAATGTGCAGATGTGACGTGCAGTGGCCCAGATGTCTGCCGCGTTAAAGAGTCTGAGTTTGATCATCTGATTTCTGGAGATGTAGGATATATGATTCCTCACGTTCAAATTCGCTCCAAAATGTTTTTTCCCCCAGCCGTAGATACGCCTGGATTGGATGTTTACATGGACCCAGAGAGGGAGGTCAGGGTTGCGCGCTCGTCACTCTCGACGTCACGGCGGCCGTGTTTCTGGAGCGTCGTGCTCTCAAGCCCGGCTTCCTTCATGTTCTCAAGCTTGCGGCGGCCCCGAGGAGGCAGAGATACATAATGCATCCTTGTGGTAGCAGAGCCTGTTCTACAAAGTCCCTGAACATCAGTGAACACTCACGCAACACGGACAATCCCCCGCGGACCCTCGCCGGCCTTCAGAGCGGCGAGAGAAACAGAGGGGGAAAAAAAAAACACCAACAAAAAAAAAAAAAAAAAAAAGGGGGTGAGGAGGTTTAAACTGTTGTTTGTTTGTTTTTTTTTCCGCAGTGATCGTGGTGCTGTTCGCCGCCCTGAGGAGGCAGAGGAAGAAGGAGCCTCTGATCATCTCCAAAGAGGACGTGAGGGACAACGTGGTCAGCTACAACGACGAGGGCGGCGGCGAGGAGGACACGCAGGCGTTCGACATCGGGACGCTGCGCAACCCGGAGGCCATCGAGGAGAGCAAGCAGCGGCGGGACATCGTCCCCGAGGCCTTCTACCCGCCGGTGCGACGGCCCGCGCCGGCCCCGGCGCGGGACAATAACGGGGACGTGCGGGACTTCATCAACCAGCGGCTGCAGGACAACGACAGCGACCCCACGGCGCCGCCGTACGACTCCCTGGCCACCTACGCCTACGAGGGCAGCGGCTCGGTGGCCGAGTCGCTGAGCTCGCTGGAGTCGGCGACCACCGAGGGCGACCAGGACTACAACTACCTGAGCGAGTGGGGGCCGCGCTTTAAGAAACTGGCCGACATGTACGGCGGCGACGACAGCGACAGGGATTCCTAACGAGAGGAAGAAGAGAACGAGGGTCGGGTGGGGGTGGGGGGGAGTCCAAGGAAAGATGGTAGAAACTTTTTCTGGGGGTGGGGGGCGGGGGTTGGGGGATGGGTGGGCGGGGTGAAGGACAGAGAACACGAGCGCCGTTCGTCCGAAGTGCCGCCTTCGATCACAGCCGTCCCTCCGGTGACACACGTAGGCTTTGTGCGTCCAGTCAGTGTTAGTTGCGTTTTTTTGGCGAGGGCACGGTGACAAACTTTGTGTCGAGACTCTTCTTTTTTTTTTTGGTTTTCTTGTTTTGTTTTTAAAAGTGTGTGTATACAGGGGGTGTACATGAGGCCCAGATATATCTCTCCCCATACTTTACTTTTCTTTACTTTTTCTCCAAAGCTGCCTGTGATGGACGTGTGGAACGAGCAGTTTTGTAAACCAACAGAAATATGCCTGTGTATTTTTCAGTGTTTCTGGGACTTCGAGAAAAAAAAAACAACAAAAAACAAAAAAAACGAACGAAAAAAAAAAAAAACACGCTGCATATTGTGAGTTCTATCTTAGCTTGTGTATGTACGGTACTACGATACAATACGCTGTACAGTCGTTGGGTTTTTCTAGGAGTTTTTCCCCTCCTCTTTCAGCCTGAGTCTGAGCCTCCGAGGAAACTTGTTTAGAGGGCGGCGGTGATTCCCAACCTGTGGTCGACAAACTTCTGGCTTCACCGTCGAAACTGGTTAGAAGGAAACCCGAGTCGAAGACGGCAGGGTTCAAAGATTTGAAGGCTCTGAAGTTGTGAAAATCACATTGCCAGGAAACCAAGTCGTGAACGCGAACAGAATTTGACACTCTCTAAAATTTGGAGCGGAGAGGATTGTTGCTGAACCAGAAGTTTGACTTCTTGGTAAATTTCCAATCAGAGGCAAACTGTGGCGAACTGCAAGGAGAAACAAAAAATAAGAGGTTGGGAACCACCGACATACGACACCGAACTAGATTATTTCAAAAAAAAAGAAGAAAAGAAACAGAAGCTGTTGTGGAGATGATTTACGGCTCACGTTTAAAAAAAAAAGAGAAATGACCCATAAACCACCGCGGTTCATCACTTTCACAGTATCCTTCTCACGCGTCGCTTGGTGGGGCTTAATCTGAAATACCAAATATTTTGGAGCAGAACGTGGAGGTGCGGTGTCACTTCCTCCGCTACGACTAGCGTCCAGTGAGCTAGCAGGCTAACGGGCGTCAGCGCTCGCCTCCGACTACGTAGAATTCTGGGAAAGATCCAACGAACTCAACAAGACAAACATGAGCGTCAACACATTGTGGCGTTAAAATACTTTTTTATTTCCCCCCCCTCCCCCATTTTGTTTCTCGCAGTCGAAGGTTTAGCAGCATTTACACGCAAACGTTCAGAGTTGGAAGATGTCAAAGTTTTCTACAAAAATCCTAAATCTGTCTGAAACTTTTATAAAACAAATCAGCAAAACGATATTGAAAGAATTGCCTTAAGTTACTGGGAAATAACTCGAGAAATGTGCAACAAGATGACATGAATAGAGCAAAAAAATACAAGGAGAGGAATTTGAAGAAAAAATTACATTTTAAGATTAAAATTCTGGAGAAAAATACTTCAGTTTGACTTTATTCACAATATTCCATGTTTAATACTCCATGCTTCATTCTGCATGTTGAACATTTTCAGAAGTTGCGTCTTTATTTCTGCTTTTCTTGAAATCTTTTCACATATATTTATTTATTTTACATAAATTCTCCCTCTTTAAACATTTGGCTTCTCAAACCGATTCAATCTCAGCACCATTGACTTTTATGAAACTATAAATCCTCATCTAATCTCTACATTTTGACATTTAAATACACATTTTACCGTTGACGTTTTTAGTTTTAGCCGAGGAGATTATCCATTTCACACTATTCTCAAAGACACTCGTTCAAATTTTACAATTGTTTTTGCGTATTTTTCTCATACTTTGACTTTTTTGTCAACATTTTCTCAGTATTTTTACTCATTATTTGATTTTCAGCATTTGCAACTTCGACTCTTAATGTTGTGACCTAATTGTAAATCCCTAGACTTTTAATTTCTAAAATATTGACAGTATTGTCAACATTTTGACCTCATTCCCAATATCATCATGTTTATTTTTAATACTTTGACCTTATTCTGAACATTTTGACTTTATTCCCAATATTTCAACATAATTCTCAATATATTATCCTACTTCCATTAGCTCAAATGTCTGGAATTTAAACCAGAATATTCAATTTGCATTTAAACTTTACTCCTCAACATTTGAACTTTAATCTCAAAAAACATGAAAAGCTCTAAAATCCTCCTCGGATTGTTTTTCTCCCTTCATGCGTCCCAAACACACGCGGCTGCCGAACAACCTTCAGGTTCGACGTCGCCTGCCTTTCCTCTAAACGTACCACCCCGGTGACATTAAAAACGACGCTAAGGCGAAGTTGTTTTTCCTGTGTGTGTCCTGACAAGCGCTCAGTCGAATGTATAAAAAAAAAATAATATAACGGAGCAGTAAAGTGAGAGAAACGTGCCAAAAAGCAAAGAAACAGCAGTGTTATTTCTCTTTGAAAGACGCTGCAGTCTGCTCCCCGCCTGCCCTTTTTATCGCGCTCAGACTGTACGCCGGCCAATGTTCGGGCTCCGCGCGGCTGATTTCCTGTGGGACGAGCAGCCTTTTCCATAAAGATGTTTATCAAGGGGGCGCCTGACCTTTGAGCGCCGTGGAATTAGGTTCTTAAACCCGGAGGTGTGTCCTCGGCTGGGAGAGAAGGTCAGATCCTGCGGCGAGAACAGGAGGGCGTTTACATTTTTAAAAAGGCCGGCCTTGGGGGGGGGGGGGGGCAGAAAACAACGTCAAAAAATGATTCTAAATGGTAAAATTAAAGAGGCAGTGTGCAAGATTTAAGTAATGTCACCTTTGTGCACTTGGTGGCAGTAGTGAGTCATGTTACATGTCATAATTCAATCAGAAAAGGTTAAATCATCATGTATTTCACATTTACTGCACATAAACACAAAAATATTCAACCTTTTTTTGTTGGGAATATTCATTATCACTGTTGCATATAATCCAATACATTGTAAAAAAAAAAAAAAATCAAGTTTCGTTCTGTTACGTGTGGAGAAATACAAAACTGATATATATAACCTCTGTTGTTAGATTGAATGTAGGAAGAGACTTAAAGTGACTCAATCCACCCTCTTGTGGAGCAAACTGGAACAACAAGGCTACAGCTAATGATTAACAGTTGTTTTGGACGAAAAGTATAACAACCTATAAAGTTAAGGTCGTCATTAGCGAGGACATGAGAAGGCACAGCTAATGTATTAAATAAAAGCTAAAACAGGTTCTGAAATCACTGAAACTAGAGGCCAAAACATGCAATTAAGTTAAAAGCAACATAAAAAAAAAAAAAATACAAAAATAAAACAAATTACTGTGTGTGAATGATTTGGCACTTTGGTGCATTAGGAGGCAGTAGTGAGTCGTTGTGGTTGAGTGATGCTAACTGTGATAGAATCCCCATCTTTTGGTACAAAGTATTGCGATACACAGCTAGCTGGTGAGCTTATTAACGTCCTGAATTTTGAGAACTCACGGTTATTTTGAGGTTTGTGACGAGACACTGAACAAACTATTTAAAAATATTGACTCACTGCACCATCTTGTGCTACAAAGGGATATTACAATACTCATCAGGCCACGGCTAGCTGGTTAGCTTGTAAACAGGTAAAAATTGGGGACATCGTAGAGACACAGAGACAATAGGGACTCACTGCGCTATCTTGTGCAACAAAGTGGTATATCCACAATGATGGGGCTACGTTAGCTAGTTCACTTAATGCGTGACTGAAAATACTCCCGAGGGAACTTCAAAGTCCTTCTGAAAGCTTTGAAATGAGGCGAGGTCAGAAGGACATCAATACAAAGCAAATCCTTGCCAACATGAACTTTGACTTTACGTTAGCGACATGCTAACCACGTATAACAGCAGCCATCTTTTTCCTTCTCTCCAAGCCTTTAAATTAAATCTAATTAATGAAACAAAGTTTGGGGAACTCCTTTTTTGCCCGTCTTGTTTTGTTTATTAGCTTGTTGCCTGAGCACCCGTTGTGTAAGTGGCCATTCCAGACGGCGGCGCCACAATAAGCATTTAATGGGTTTAAAAACCCTTCACTCTAAGAAAACGGCTTCTCAGCCTCAAGGTACGACGTGACGTCTCAAATGGAAATCGACATGACAGCAGCACTCACCAAAAGCTCCCTCCTCTCTCGTCACAATTTTCGGTCTTCATGCGGCGTGTCAGCGTATCGCCATTACGGAGACGTTCTTGTGTTTCCCTTTGGAGGGTATAATTGCCTCCCAGCGTTGGCGCCGCGCTCCGCGAAGATAACGGCAAACGTTACTCATCCACGACGCCGCCATGTTGGGTTTTTCTTGTCTATTTTTTTTTTTTCTTTAAAGCTGAGGCTAGACGGTGTGACACCAACCTACCCCCCCCCCCCCTCCCCCTTTCCCGCCAGATACAATAGATCTGTGGTTGTTGATGTGTAGACACAGCCGGCCCCGGGGCCTGGCCCGGTCCTGGCCCGGTCCGGCCCGGCCTCCACTGCGCTATATTCTGTTGGTGACAATGTGGTTGAGCAGTCGAGTTTTCGTCAGTGTAGAAACAGTCCGAGAGGTTGTGGTAGTGTTAAAGGGGCACCGAAATCACCGGCCGTCCATCGATCTGCTTTGTAAACCGTAATATTTTGTACTGAATATTTATATGACACAATTAAATATCTTTAAAAATCTGACTCTTTGTTTTCATTGGCGGTTTTTAGGCGTGCGTTAAGAGGCAAGTTCCTCCACTTTAAAGCCAATTCTGGCTAAAAGTTCTTAAAAAAAAAATCACAAAAAACACTGCTGTCGAGCTGATTAACATTGCATCTTTCCATCTTTTTGAGTTCTTGACTCGAGGTGTAATAAACTGTATGGTTAAAATATAAAATGAACTAAGAAATCACCACATCAGGAGGCGATAACATGGAATAAAGTTAAATGCATTAAAAAAACAAACCTTGTGGTACTGGGTGTACGATTTGCTATTTTGTTAGGTGGCAGTGGCGAGTCACAAAGTTGCTCAAAAATTAAGACAGAAAACAAGTGCTTGGTGGATTATTTGACCATATTACCTATTTTTTCACTGAGACAATGAAGCCAAGTCATTCCTCCATCTCTAATAGGCAAATACTCACTGCATTCAATGATTTCATTGATTAAAGTCCGTGTTTATCAGGCAGCAGGAGTTTCAAGAAAATAGCTCAAATTTGCTGCTGCTGATTATCAATAATTTTTTTGTGTGAAGACATATTGAATTATGTTAAAATTGGGATTCAATTTGCATTTCTGAATTATATAGAAGACTTCTTGTTCCACTGTATATTTGCCTGATTCTCTTCATAAAGATCAATTTGTTTTGTACAGTGTAAATGTTTAACTGCACATACAGACAGTAACTTGGATCTTAAACACTGATATGAATATTTCTAAATGCAAGCATACAAGAACAATAATGACAATAATAATAGGAAATATAAAAACATTTAAAATTCTGATTAAATTACATTCTGTATTAAATCGATTCCAATTCATAATGTTTTGTGTAGAAATAACTAATCATTGAAAATATTTTGAATTATAGTGTGATGAAATGTCTGTTAGAGACGTTATGTAATATTTCTGTACGATACTCATTTCTTTACGTATTTTCTCACACAACATCGTACCGTTTCGTTGCTTTTAAATAATTTTGGAGACAAAAAGTCACCTCCCGTGTTTCTTTCCCTCAAAGTTGTGGCGAGAAAACGGAAACTTTTATAACAAAACGTGACGGCATCCTCCAGATAACCGTCGAGCCTCGTTCCTCACAGGTACGGTCGTACGATCTCCCCCAAATCTCCGAATAACTCCACCTGTCATAGTCATTAATACCTCCAATCCAGAGGCGACGCAGCTGAGGAAATTGTTAATTAGACAATCTATAATTAAGATCTGTTCCACAGCCAATCGGATTGAGAGGTTAGAAAAAAAAAATTATAGGGAGAGAAGACAAAAAAAAAAGAAATCACATTTTGATTATTAGAGGATGAGTGGCAGTCGTGAGACCAACTGTGGCACCGAAAAGTGGCTGAATATAATCAACTTAACCCTATTAATTAGCGTTTGAGGCCTTTCAGCGGAAATTGAGGGGATTTTGAAGGATTAGAATAATAATAAAAAAAAAAAAAAAAAAAAACGCAAACAGATTTTTGAGTGACTGGATCAGAATCTGGAAGTTTATTTACAAGCTTTGACGATTCTAATAAACATTTCATTAAAAATGTGGATTAGTTACTTTGTTTTGAGCTTTTCAGACAAACTGGTTGGACAAGGGAAAATTCGACAACATGAGGATGGCAGGTAAAAAAATCATTGTGAAAAAAGACATTTTAAAGTAAATTTACCTAACAAACCTCCTAACATACGAAGAAGACACCTTTGTGATCACACACACACACACACACACACACACACACACACACACACACACACACACACACACACACACACACACACACACACACACACACACACACACACACACACACACACACACACACACACACACACACACACACATGTTGATTCTTCCACTGAATGCAGGTACATTCATCACTTCAACTGGCTCACTGTACCATCTAGTGGTACAAAGTGGTATTGCAGGACCGTTTGGGCCAGCGCTAACTGAAGTCTATGACAAATTAACATAACTATTAGAAGTATTGGCCACCTCAAATATTACAATGGATCTTTAAAAGAGACATATTTTGACAGAAGGACTAAACAGACCTGAAATATTCCGGATTTAGCCTAAATTTGGAGGTTCGTTGAATCTACCAGCTCAATCTCATCCAGACAACTTCAAAAAGTGCTTTTCTCTGCTTTATTCGTCACACTGTGAGCTCCTGCTGTGGTTTTACACTTAAAAGAGAGTCCAGGTTTATTATTAGGCCACAAATACATAAGAGCATAATTCCAACCCTGACAGATGACACGATCACAGATGAACGATGACACGATCTATTTTATGGTTTAGTTATGTTCCACTTTCTCTCCAAACTTGCTCAAATTATATTTTTGACTGAACCCACATTTTGCATGAAATCATCAAATCACAAAAGTTTGCACAGATCCATCAGACAAGATCCCATCCTGACTAGACAAAAAAAAAAAAAAAATGTTTTTTCTTTATTTTTCTGCTTGTCGGTCACACTGTGAGGTCCTGCTGTGGTTTTACACTTAAAAGTGAGTCAGTATTGAATTATTTCCAGACAAACACAAATATTTGACAACATGAGTCCAACTCTGAGGGACCAAACGGAATATAACATGACAGCATCCGGCTATACATTTCAATCTGAGTAGATAAAGAAAAGTTCAGCCTAAAATCAAGGGCGAGAAGGAAAATGTACCTCGTTAATTACAAGACACTTCAGTCATCTCTTCGAATGTGGACACGATTTGGCTTTATTTACCTTTTTATATCAAACTGTGAGGAGTTTACATGTTCTAGTTCAGCTAAGGTTGACTAAATAAATGTGAAACAGCTTTAAATGTGACTAAGTTCTATCAGTTTCACCTGAAGTTTGACTTTTTCTTCCAAATTTCGCCCTTTTTTCAAAAGTTAATAGTCAAACCTAAACACTTATTCACTGGTGAATGGCTGCAACGGTTTGAACACAAACAATGAAACACACCTATTTTTTTCTGCTTTATTTTGAGCTCCTGATGTGGTTTTACACTTACGAGTGGAAATTCAATTATTAGCCAACAAAAAAACATTTGACAACATGGATCTGGCTGTGACTGATTAAAGTTATTAAACGTAACTGATTCAGGTCTGTTGGTGAAACACTTCATTTTCAATCCAAAAAACCCCCTATTAAAAAAAAAAAACCAATTTCAGTCAGAAACTACTCTTGAATCATTTGTGAAGTTCATGTTGTCGCCTCACTGATCACTTCCTGTCCCCATGAATCCATTTGGAAAACAAATTAGTCTAAATATAGTTTTTATTTTGAGTTTGTTGGTTATATTGTGGTTTTATCCTTAAATGCGAATCTATACTCAACAAAGATTCAGATATGGCCGAATTTGAGGGACTAAAATCTCAACATTTTTGTATTAAATTTTCACATCATCAAAATCGTGTGGTAAATGTTGCCCTCAACTTGGAGGTTAAGACTCAAATTTAGCTTTTAATCTCCTGAAAAGTTCATGCAGACACCTCAGTGATCACTTCCTGTCCCTGTAAATATAAATATTTGAAAACAAAGAAATCTAAATAGTTTGGTTTTGCTTTATTATGAGCTTGGTGGTTTTATTGTGAAGCCCTAACATGATTTTACCCTTAAATGTCAATATATATTCAATAAAGATTGAGATACTACAGAACATGAGTGGCGAAAACTGGTTAATTGTGTCTTAAATTTTCACTTCATCTTCAATAATCTAGTTGGAAAAGCTCATTTCACCTTCAAATTGGGGGTTAAGAGTGAAATCTAGCTTCTAGTCTGCTGAAGAGTTCACGCAGACGCCTCAGTGATCACTTCCTGTCTGGACGGCTGCCATCATCTCCTTGAACGACGACCCCTCGGCCCTGATTGAGCCCACCCTGCCGTCGACCGACGAGGAAAGAGAAAAGAGAGAAGAGAGAGAGAGAAAAAAAAAAGAAAGAAGGAGGGCGCTGTCACTTCCTGCAGTCGTCCGACTCGTCGGTCTCCTTCTCCTGCCGCTCTCGTTCTCGTCTCATCTCCTTCAGCTCCTGTCTGTATTTCCGCTCGATGAAGCGCTTCTGATGAGCCATCTGTGGGAAGTTATCTGGTACGGGGGGGGAGAGAGAGAGAGAGAGAGAGAGGGAGAGTCAGTGCGGGGAGAGGGGAGGGAGGGCGACGACAGAGGAGTCGACCAAGGAGAACAGATAAAGAGAGAGACACGGAGGCAGGGGTGTGAAGAGACAAGGTCAGTTTCCAACTGGGCGAGGACGGCAATTTAGGGCTCAGATTGCAGCGACTCCAGTTTCCCCGAGCAAAATGTCACGCTGTCACTTTGGTGAAGTGAGCGGGAAAAAAAAAAAAAAAAAAAAAAATGTTGCATTGCGATTAAATTGCCCCGGTGTTGTTATTTCATTAATAATGATGAAGTAACAAGAAATTAGACAGGCCTTGTTTGGTTTCAGCACAATGGCGATGAGATCTGATAACATAATTACAAGTGAACATTTCTAAATGAGATCCGTAATAAGATGGTGGTGGCGGGGAGGAAAGCGAGCGCGCGGCACGGTCACGTAAAGGCGGCGGAGGGAAAAACAAAACCAAAACCCCCCAAAAAGACGATTTTTTTCAAGTGTTTTCTGTAGATTTAAAAACCCTTTCGGACAAGACTGCTCCTTTCTCGATTGCTGCTTCCTGGCACTCCACCAGCGGGAAAAAAAACAAACAAACAAAAAAAAAAATAACTTGAATGCAGCTTTGGCGACAGCGGCCATTAGTTTCCAAAGAGAAGTTCTGAAGCAGCCTCCGTTTTGAGTTTTCCTGCTCGCTGCCAACTTGGCCGCCGCCGATTCCAAATCTGATGCCGGAGCCCGGTGGGGAGTCTGGGTACAAAGTGCTGCGAGGCCCGAGAGGAGTGGGAGGGAACCTGTTAGGACTCGTGTCCGTCAGGGAAACGCTGCCGGAAAAGAACCTCGGGTCCAGAAAACTTCTCCAAAAAACAAAAAAAAAAAGTCTCAGACGAGCCGGATTGAAAGAGTTTGGAGGAGGCGGACGAGAGATTCTCTTTGTGGGGACCTCATGTCCTCCCTGTGTCCAAATAAAACCAACGCTGACTGCCTGTGTAGCTCTCGATCTGAATAAAGTTGGTGTTGAACAACTCATCAGAATCTTCAATGATTTGAGGGGAAATCAAGAAATAAAATGACAAACAACCAGGGGTCTGGGTGCCGGAGACCACAAGGTGTCCAAAGCTTTGCCGGCTTCAAGGTTGTTAAAGTTAGAATCCCACATTTCAAAGGAAACCAAATAAAAAAAAACACAAAACAACCCCAGCGCTTTTTGTCAAACTTCCTCAACTGCGGTTTCTGCTTCCATCAACCGGTTTTGATCATTTTGCCGTCTTATGTCCTCCTTTTGTCTGTTTGCAGGTGGGATGACATGTTCTTCACCTCAAACGTGTGAATGGGATTTCTAAATGTTCAACATGGCCTCCTGCTCCGCCACTTCTACCCAGACAGGCCAAAACAATAACACTTTATTGATCACACTTCAGCATGAAGTGCCAGGGCGTCGCCACTTGTTGAAATACAAATGCAAGTGAATTCAATGGAAGATCCTAAATGGGGAACATTTATCCAAGAAAAGGACATTTGGAAATGAGAAAGAAAATGAAAAAAATGACTGAAAAGAGACAGAGGGGAAAAAAAAAAGAGAAAAACTTCACTAATCCAAATTGTTGCTGATTAAATCGTGTTAATCAGTTGATTAAATTTCAACGTGGGCTGCGACCAACTCTTATTTTCAATTTTAAGACTTTTTTTCTTTCTTAAATTCCATTTTTAGATGTTAATCATTTATTCTGTGTGGAATCAAAACAACAGTGGCAAAATGCCAAATGCAATCAAGTCCAAGGACACGCCAATGTCCTTTCATTAAACTTATGAGGCCAAATCTTTTTTTCATCTATTAATTCCCTCAAAATCCAGTCAAAAGGAATATTTCAAATCATCCAATGTTTTTGTGGTTGTTTTTTTTTTTTTTATAATATACATTTTACTGGAAAAACAACAGAAACTTGCTGTATTTCTGGCAGCAGAGGCTCTGCTGGTAATGGTGATATTTATAAGCTCAGGTAATTTTCCATTAAGTGTTTACATGACTGTGTCTGCCCGGAGCTCGCTTCAATTTAAAACAGCATGCATGACAGCTGCCCAGTGGCTCGAGTCTCCTCGCTGAGACGCACATTTGACAGTGCAGTTTTTCCACTCGCTGACCGTGACCATGCAAACTCAGACAAATTAGACTTTCAATGTTGTGTGTTTTTTTTTATACCCTTCCTACAATCACACAACTTTTAAAGGCACAGGAACCACACTAACTGATATAAAAAAATTGTTCTCTATAAACCATAAATATGGTTTTGTATCTTTACATGTCGGGTTCAAAGTAAGAATATATAAGTCATATTGAAAAGGAAAAGGATCATTTGAATTTCATCAAACTAAAGAGGATTGAAATTTAGGTTAGGTGCCAAATTATTTATTTACAATATCACGACAAAAAACAAGACTTCATGTGACAACGTAAAGGAACATTAGCGTCTTCAATGAGCTCATTCTTCTTCCTCTATTTCCTTACTGAGTCATCCCGTAATATCCAGACTATAACACTTTTTTCACATGCTTAGACGATGACGCAGCTAATTTAGTGTTTTATGTGTCTACAAGCTTCATGCTATAGCTACATGGGTGATGCGTTCAGGTGCATCATGTAACTCCAACCCCACCCCCTTTTTTTAAAAATGTTATTGGTTGCAGGTTGTTGTTATCTTCAGGTGCACCCAATAGTGCAGAAATTACGGTATGTTGTATCCTAGCGTGGACCGTGCATGAAAAACCTCTATTGGTCGTAAACTCTTGGTCGGCGAACATCCCGACTGGTTTTCACTTCACGGCCAAGACAACAGAAAATGTGACACGATCTAAACACTGTGGATAGTCGACATTATCCTCTGATAACTGGGAGAATTTAATTAGAAACCGGCGTCCAGGCGGCGGATTCGCCGTTGATAAAGTCGCGCCTCGGGGTTCTGGCCAGCGCCGAGGACGTTTTGTTCGTACCGTGTTCTAGAAATGCACACGCCGGAGCGGAGGTGGGGAGGAAGTGGAGACGCTTCTCGCATGTTGGGCCGACACATTATCTGCGGGGGTTGGGTTCGACCTCCTCTGTGGTGCTGATAAGACGCTACTTAGCAAATCAGTTGAAAACACATCCGAGCAGTGGTTCCTTTTAGAGAAAGCGTTCGGACAGAAGTTTAATCGGAGGCATTGCAAGTGAAAATACACCGATTTGGGATTTTTGGAACAGAAACTTTTTATGTTTACACAGCAAAGTCTTGAAGTTGATGTCATGTGGGGCCACTAGTGGGTGCTGTTGTTTGTTAGCTATTACTTTTGACTCTCAGCTGTAAAACTAAAAAGTCCCAGGAGAAAATCCACTGAGAGTTGCAGCATTGCCACTGTCTACACGGACACGGAGTTTCAAAAAGCTGCATTTTCCTCCTTTACATGAAGACAAGAGTTTTGAAAAAGTTGCATCTTCCCATTTAAGAGTTTTCAAAAAGTTGCACTTTGGTCATTTTCCACAGTCACGGACTCAGAGTGTTTCCTAACTTGGGGGGCCATTTTCAAAAACTTGCATTTCCGACGGCTCTGAGCACAGTCGTCACGTAAACAGACATAACAAAACGCAATAAAAGTGTTGGGTGTCCACGTGAAAATGGGCCTTGAGCTTTAAACGCAGCTTGATGATTTAAGGCTGGAAGACAGAAAAGGTACCTTCGACATGTTTCGTCTAAACATCTTTAAAACAAAGCTACTCGCCTGAAAAGCAGAAATCAAAAATACTTTGGTTTTTAGATGAGTTCAAGTACAAGGTTTCTACGGTGCTCTTTGCCTCAAAAGATGAAAACAACAATATTTATGAACAATCCAAAGGCAGAATGAACTTAATTGAAATAACTAAAACTTGCATCTCAAATTAATCTTTTGGTTTGATGCTCACTTTGCAGATCAAACAATGTGACTGCGTAAAGGTTTTTTTTTGTTTGTTTTTTTCACTGTGTATAAAGTAGACCCAGCCTGGTTCGAAGGACCTATTTCTCCCTCTGATTGTCAGGAAAAATAGGCCACGAGAGGCTAAAAGGCCATGTAACCCTTCAGTTCTGGTCATGAAAATTGAAGGAGCTCCTAATGAAACACAGGGAAAAAAAAAAAAAAAAAAAAAAAGCTGTCATTAACATATTGTATGTGTGTGACTGGTGAATAGCTAAAGGATAATGTATTCTTCCTCCTGCGACACTCTAATTTGTCATTATGGTCACAGAGAGGGAAAGTGCATGATAACGGCAATATGCTATTAAAAAAAAAAGAGAAGGATCAAATGAAGGAGGAAAAAAAAGAAAAGACACACACACATTGGAAAACAAGCCGTCTGTTTCAATATGCTTTCAGTGAGTAAGCAACACTTGGAGGGCCTCGGAGAGAAAAACTACATATTGCAGTTAAAATATGGAAATCACCGGCATTTTCCCCTCCGAGATGACTTGAGAATAACCCACTTGAGAGGAGGGAGGGAGGTAGACAAAAAGAAAAGAAAGAAAGAAAGAAAAAACATCGGCCATTTACATTGTTTAACATGCAGCACAAGAGCAACCGTGCTGCTGAAGAATACACAAGGCTTTTCATTTTCGGGCCCCGTTGTTGGGCATCACAAAGGTGCGGCCAGAACGCTCAGCCATCAGGTGTTTGGAGGAAAAGCACCTCTTGAGAGGCGGCGCCCTCTGCATGCTGATGAGGCGTTAAAGGGCCGAAACCGGCCTTGTTCCTTCTGTATGTCGACAACTCTGCCATTCTTCTCGAGGACAATGGTGGAGGTCCGGAAATGCCTGATGCGCAATGACTGTCGCTTGCTAGAGGAGCAACACTTTTCCTTCCCCTGGTTAGTCAACCCAACTTTACATATTCAAGTACTCAGCCCTAATTATAGTTTCTGTTTATTCCTGCCATATTTCTTTTTGATAACTGCCTTTCTTCAAAGGTTGTAGTTGTAGCCTCTTGTCAGCTTCAACAAGGAGCTACTTGTCAGTAAACAGGGGTTTTGCATAATAGTAACTGTTAAGTCAATAGCAGGTTCTGAAAAAATTACACAGGTTGTAAAAATGATTATTTTCACACTTCAAAGTACATATTTTCACAAGTTTCCCAACCACAGTAGTGCTGGTTATTTCCATTCCAATATTGCACTGTATTTGTTCCCTTGAGTTTTGTAAACCTGTGTTAGGTGCTCCGCCAAACATGCTCTTCTCTTTCTTTTATTCTTGTGGTTGGGTGTGACGGTTCCTCCCGGGACGATAGGAAAATTAAAGTTTCCCGAAATAGTAACTATTGCAACAAAAGAATGCTAACCAGCTGGCGACTAATCATTTTAATGAGCAGGAGCGCTGCAATGGCTCGTCGTCGACGACAAAACTAACAAGTACCACATTTCCTGTACTAGAAGACATCTGTCAAAGAGTGTTTCTTTCTCGAAGTGGCACTGGCGTAAAAAAAAAAAAAAAAAAAAATTATTTTCATCTTCAGACGTAACTGCACTGGTATATCTTGATCTTTAACTTGTATAACAAAACAAAAAAAAGGGACCTGTAGTCAAGAAAATACGGTAAATTAAGTGCCGTAGCTGTATTCTTCAGTAAGTCGTTGTAAAACGCTGACAAACTGTCAGGTTGCAAAGCTCCTTGACTTGATAACTTCTTCGCAGCGCCGTCCTTTCACACAGGAACCCGAGCCGTGAGGCGACTTCGGAGTTGGGCCGCTCCGGATGAGTCCATCACCGGCAGCTCAGGCTCGCCAACAAGCCAATAGTGTGGCGGTGCAGCGCTGCTGATCGGGGGATTTCCCTGCCACGCCAAAGGGCAAACAAAAGACTGCAGCCAGTGAATGAAGATCCTGCATACTGTACTTTGCTTTGCCTCTATCCATCCAATGCTTTTATCCTGAGATTAAGGAGGTGGGTGGAGGAGGGGGGGGGTTTGAGGGAAAGCCGAGGAAAGAATGTAGCTCCCTTCCAGCGAATCGCCAGATCCTTCCCTCATTCAATAGATATTGCATTGTTTGAGAAACACTGCGAGGAGGCTGGAATTGGCTAAGGAAGGGGGGGGGTCTCAGAGAGAGATTGGAGATTTTAAACAGACAGCGCCATATCTGTAAGGATGAATAATAAATGGTTAAGCCGTTTCCATGTATATTTGATGTCGCCTTGGAGTGCACGGAGCCCCGGGGCCCCTGAAAGCGCACGCCGCCGCCGCCGCCGCCACTGCCGACTTCTTCCAGGCCGGCCTACCTGGCTGCTCTCAGCTCGATTTGTTTGCACTCATGTTTCCCCCGGCCGGGGCCTTGTTTAACATTTAATTCTGCCTTGACGGATACAGGCAGGAGACTGTCAAATCGTGGGCCATCAAATAATGAAATGTGAATCAGCCGAGCCACCAGCAGGATCGGCTTCAGACACGCACACCAAATATTGGGCGGGTTGGAGGGTGGCGGTGGGGAAACGCTGGCTTTAATGAGCTCTGAGCTGTCTGACTGAACGCCGCCGTGTCTCTCACCTCTCCGCCGCCGACCCTGTCAGCCAGGAAAAGCTCTGCCGCGGAAACAAAAAGTTCAATCCGGCTCAAAGTGCTGCTGATACTCGAGCAGGCTTTAAATAAAACATGGAAATGAATCCCGACACGTTTGCAGCCGAGAATGTTTTCGATCCACCAAGCGAAACAAGGTGGGGCTGCCGTAGCGAGTGGCGAGGCGGCGGAGCTGGAGCTGCACCGAGGGCCAATAAGACAATCAATGAGGAATGACATGACACCGGGGCTAATGTCCTTGATTAGTCTTGCTATGCGAACAAATGAAGCGAGGCCCTTGACAATCACACGCGAGGACAATGCGGCTCCGATAGGAGTTAATGCGCCAGGCGCTCCTGCGAACTCTCATTATGTGAAGCTCATGGTCAGGAGAGGCGCGCGTTCATCAAAGACGCGCTCCAAACCCCGCTGACTGACCTCGCATATTTATCTCCACTGGAGGAGCCTTCCATGAACAAAGAGAACATGAACTTTTTTTTTTTTTTTTTGGTTTTAATTTTTTTCTTCTCCCCCTCCCCCCCCCTCCCCAACCAAAGCATTTCGTTTTAAAGCTGCAACGGTGATTTATGAATAATACAAAATGATCAGCCAACACTGTTTCATTAAAAACATGACCTCTAAATAATGAGCCCCATCTGTAAACGACGGAACGGGTCAGGTCAACCCACAAAGCGCCGGTGGAGGTTCAGACGTGTGCGGCCACATTAGGGATGCAAATGAAGAAAGATTTCCATTATTAATTAGCCTTTTTTGATCAAATTATTAAAGGTTCTGTTGCGATTATGGAACATACAATTACTTGATTCAATGAGGGCTTTGTTTTTCATTCTTTAAACCAGACCTGCTCATTATCGGCAGCTCTTTTCCACTTTCGCAGACAGTTTGACATCTTCGAGCAGATTAATCTCAATAGATTCGCTCATGTATTTTCACCGCTGATTTGACTGCTTTTAGAGTTTAATGTGATGCATTTGGGTGCGACGTGTCCATCACCTTGAGCTTCATTTTCAGTTTTATTCAATATGGCAGTATGTTCAGTCGTAAAAAACATTTAAACATTTCCAAGTCGTTGATGCACTACACACAGTTTTGTGTGATTCAGAACTGCTGTATTATAATACTTGTAATTTAGACAACCATATACTGCTTATATACTAGCACATTTGTAGACGTGGGAAATCAGTGTGGAAAGATCAAATGTATTAATTGGGAATATTCCTCCACTTTTTTTTCCTCAAGTCTACCTGGAAAAATATTGTGGACAAATAAACAACATTATTGTCAACTTTGGTATTGACAAGCTTTCTAAAAATCCACTCTTTGTGACACTCCCACTATATATATATATATATATATATATATATATATATATATATGCACCATTAAGCTTCATGTGTTTAACAGCACAACTGCATGATATTGCAAGAGTTTTTATTTATTACAAACATATAATAGTGCCATCACATGGAAAGACAAAGTGGGGAAAGTCAATTTATTTGATTTGGGAATGTTCCCTTTCTGTAAAATAACACATAAATGAAAAAAAAAATGGTTGTTTATTATGGAGGAATCATTAAGAAATTGGTGTTTTCAAGCTCTCAATTTTCCCCTTGAGGACTTTTTCGAGTTTGATAGTTTTCAAATGTATATTTCACAATTAGAAGTTGCATTGTTCCCATTTACCAGTTGCTCTTGAAGATCCCCTTCAACAAATTATGGCTAAAATTCAGTTTTGAACCTTACTGCAGCATGAATATCGGCCTCCCTCCAAGATCATATGCCAATAATTACAAAATCGGTGCATCAGGGAGCTGGAAACTTACAAACTTACTAGTTGGGAAAGTCTGATTTCCCAGTTGAAAGCATCCTCTATCCAGCCAACAAGTTGCCCCAACTGCAGAGATCAGAAAGTCTGATTTCCCAACAAGTCTGCCTTTAAAAAAAAAATCCTATCTATAGAGGTGCTTCCACGCGTATGGAAATATTGCTATTTTTAGTAACACGCAAACAATGTCATGCTAATGAAGTCATTTAACTGTGATGAGGCTCATTAAGAAAAACTGTTTCACAGGCATGTGCACAAAGGTCATTGTTTCAGCGATGATACATTCGTTTCTGGAGGCTCTTTAAAATTTACCACTTTGCCAAGAGGAAGTTCCCACTTTAATCATTTCTAGATGTATAGTGTTCCCCAATCAGAAGCCGAACATTTCCCACTTCCCAGTTACTGAGTAACATCTTCAAGTCCTGTTAAAATTGACAATGAGAAACGCTCAAACTGAATTAACGATATAAGCTCATGGAACTGGGAAATGTTAACGGGAAAACCTGATTTTACAAGTCGAGCCTACGCAAACCCGCACACGTAAATGCAAAGCAACACTGCAATCCTTTATAAATGTCATTTTCACACATAAGGGAATATTGCTGTTTTTTTAGAAAACATAAATGTTTGCGAAGTTAATGAAGTCGTCTAACTGCGAAGCGGCTCATTAGGAAAGACGACACGGTGAATGTGTGTCGAGTGACGCTACATTACTTTCCAGAAGACCTTTGGAATTTCCCACTTTCCCACGCGGAAGTTCCCATTTCGACGGCGTTCCGATTTTACGGAGTCACCCCTGAACGCAGCGTCTGAACTTCCCATGCACCCCGACTCGCGTTAATCCGGGCTTGGAGTCTTTAAACTGCTGCTCGTGTCCATCAGACGAAACAGGCCTTTCTCTTTAAAGCCCAGTCGGCTCGTCGTAGCGAGGCAGGCGTCCGGGAGCGTCGGGTGAGGCTAAAGAGTACATCAAGCTGACGGGCGACTTGTAAATTGGCGGGTTTAAATGAAGTGGCAACACAAAGTCAAACAAAGCCCGGGAACTGGACGCGTTTCGCTCCGGAGGACGGGAGACTTGAAGGGACGGTTTTTAAATTAACTGACCTTTTTAAAAGGCATTGCTAATCTAGTCACATGAAACAGCAATTTATGAGGAGGGAAATGTTCATTTACCAGCAATGAGCATCTATCAATCACAGTGACAGAGGTGTACACTGGGGAGAGGAAACGGGAGGAATTAAGGGAGGGAGGAAGACACGGGAGAGAGAGTGTGTGCACTGAACTACGCCCTCGATAAGAGGAGGAGGAGGAGGAGGAGGAGGAGGAGGAACGGAGGGGACGGGAGTGAAAAGCGGCTTTAAATAATAGCAGCCCGACTCGGGAAGCTTCCGAAAGCGAGCGGAAAGAGTGGCCGAGCGCACAAACAGTATCAATCACAAGTGGCTGGAGGCCTCATTTATGAGCCAAAATGAAATCAAAGTTTGACCTTCCCGCCCTGCGCAACTTCTACAGTCCTCGTCCAGCAAAGCCATTTGTGTTCACCTCCAGCTAATTAGCCCAGTGAAGAACAAATTGTGCGTTTGATTAATGTGGCGGGCGCACAGATAGCACCAGAACCCCATTTTTTTTTTTTTTCTAAACCAACAACAAAAACCCTCCTTTGCACTCTCAATGTAATGGCTGGTTATTACGCCGTCACATACATATGCATGGAGCATGAGGGAAACGGGAGATGATGGAAATGGCTTGCGGGTGCGTTTCTGAGAGCTCTGTAATTGTATTGTTTTTACTTGGCGGAGAATTAGACAACCTAAATGGTTGAAAAAGACGAACAAAACAAAAAAACAAAACACAGAGGCCATTTATTTTCCTCAAGTGGCGGTTGATGAAAAGACAATTACAAGATTAAAAAAAACTGCGAGTCGGGGACGACTCAGACGGCGCTTCCCTCTTCGGATGTAAAGAGGGAAGATGGGACAAACTTCCAGGTTTCCGGCTGGTTTTCACTGCCCCCCCCCCCCCCCCCCCCCTCACCCACCCCCACCCCCCACCCCCCCGTCTCCCTCTCTGGGCTCGCACTTCAAACGTCCTCCTATACGTCGCAGCCAGGCCGGCTGCTCGGGCCACGGCTCCCCGCCAGCCGTCCTACTGACTACCGGAGGTCCAGAGATAATATTCAGCAGCGAGGCGAAGCGCGGCAGGAACTTAAACGTGTGGAGAATGAATGGATTAATAAATATATATATAGATTTTTTTTAAATATATAAAACTTACATTTTTCCAGCGCATCCATCGCAGCTCCCATTTCCGCCTGTTGGATGCTAGATTAGAGAAAGAGAGAAAGACGACAAGAGAAAGAAGGAGAAAAGGGTCTTTAGCATATTCAGAATGTCGCTTTTTGTGATTCTGTCAAAAAAAAAGAAAAAAAAAAAAAAAGACGCGACTATTGAGAGGATTATGAAAAGTGCTTTATATTTGTTCTTTGAAAGAGGATCTCTTTCACGGAACAATCGCAGGTGATGCAGTGCATTTCCCGAAAGGTAAGCCTATTGGCGGCTGGGCGCTGGGCAATGTTTACGCCTGCGATTTGTGTGTGTGTGTGTGTGTGTGTGTGTGTCTGTATGTGTGTGTGTGTGTGAGAGAGATGGTGGAGGTGGCTGGAAGCTTAAGTCATGTAAATACAAAAAACAGTAAGCTGTCAAAGATCTCATGGAGGGGACAAACTTATCGCCAGCTTAGAGCACGAGAGATACTTTCAAGTGGGTGGGTGGGGGGGGGGGTCCCCCTCACATGTGGAGGGAGGGGGGAGGGGGGAGGGGGATAGATGGTGGGAGATGTTTGATGGATTTAGGTTTCATTTCTCGCAGGCTCAGCTGCGGCTTTATCGCCAGCCCCTCCAACCCTGAACAGGCCTCTGAATAGAGAATCACTATTTTTACTTACACACACACTTACACACACACACCTCTTGCTGTTTTTTTTCAGATGCTTGCCTGTATTATGAGCTCACGTACGAAGTGAGCGCGAATAATACAAATCCCCCACCAAAAAAAGCCGGGACGCCGTCACAATCGTGACTGACGTGTGAACAAATGTCCAGATTTCTTTCTATCTTCAAGCGGAGAAAGATTTTTATTTAATACGATGCTCTTGTTGGTCATATAATCTTGCACAGTAAGAACTTTTGCTTCTGGAAACCACACAAACACAAAGTCCATGTGTTGACATGGCGATGCAAAGCAGAAATCTGAGACAACACCCACCCGTCAAATCCTTATTTCCATATTTTACAATTACGTCTGAGCACTTTTTTTTCTGTTTTTACATATTCAAATGAGAGCAAATCCCTTGATTTCTTCACAGTTTCACGCTGGGGAACAATATATTTAGTCATTTTGCCTAATGTGAGCACATAACCCTGAAGAGTAAATCTTCTTCAACCGTCTGATGTCGATGAATCCATCAATCAAGACTTAGTTCACACTGCTCTGTGAAGTTATGCCTTAAAAGAGCAAAAACCAGCAGAAGCTTTTTCAAAAAGCTCAAATAGATGATTCTCGGTCATTTAATAACCCAGTTACTCTACACTCTTTCACAGTTTTAGAAATATTACATCTTTTAATTTTTCTTTACTCCAGAATCTCAAAGTTCTTTTCAGCCATTATTCTCAAGATCTGCAAGTTTGTTCCAGTGTTTTTTCTATTTGACCACATAATCTTTCACGTTTCATTTAAAATATATATATTTTTTTACAGAGATTCTCTTTTTCTCAGTTAATTGTGTTAGTTTTTCTTTTTCTTTTTTTAAAGAAATGTACCAATGGAATTTAAGAGAAAAGGGAGAAAATATTAAAATGTTAGCCTTTTTTTCTCTCCTCTTCTCCACATGTAACTGCAGAGACAGTTAATGGACGCACTAAATAGGACATGGAGACGGTCGAGATGGAGGCAGATACCAAAGGATGAAGAGAATTACTTTTTTTTGACTGATTGCACAAAAAAAACAGCTTAAATACAAGGTTTCTTGTTCATGTTAATAAACATTATTTGTGATGTGTTGTTTTCAGCGACTACCGTATTTTACAGACTACAAATCACAGAAGAAGCATCACGAAGTGGAAAAATTATGCAAGCTCGCTACTAGTTCATGAGCAGGCCATAGAAAGAACAGCTTGACAACTGCTTGTCATCTTACGACAGTAACGTGTGGTTAAATGGGCTAAAACGGCGATGTTTATCAAAAAATATGCGCCTGAAAACACGATTTTCACTCGATGGCTGATGTGTAAAACGGGAACTTTCAGGATGCTTTTACTTTGCGCTTTCGACTTCGGCAGTTTGTTCAGTTCGTGTGGCGATTTTGCGATTGCGTCGTTTTGAATTTGCAGCGCATGAAACATCCTTTAACACAGTTCAGTCAACCTTTAGGGGGACAATCATACTGTGAATGTTGATAGGAAAAATGTGCAATATATTGTGCCGCAACGGATCCACAAGACCCATCAGATTTGATCTGCTGCTGCACCCCCCTTGAATTTCTCGTCCCCCACCTTAATAATAATTAAAAAAAACACCACCCTTGTTTCAGACACTGCGCTTCACTGTGGAGGTGAGAATGTAATTCTTCCCATCCAGCTCTGACTGAAGCCTCACGGCCCGTCACACATTGCCGCGTCGCTCGCTCCCCTTCAACACGCCGTGATATTTCCATAACGCAATTTACGTCAAATCGATAATGAATCGATTCATTTTCATTCTGCATAATGTCTCTCCCGATAGAATAGGCCAACAAGAGCTTAATTGCTATAATAAACACCATCAATAAAGCGCGGCCATTATTCTCGAGCCCATTAGCGACGCACTGAGAAGGAGAGCGCCTCGTCTTGTTGTGTCTTGTTATATTGCGCTTGTCTTACTCACCTTGGGCCTTTGCCACAGCCGATTCGCTCCCCCTTGAAATACACCGCCACGGTGTAGGTGCGGGCGTGCGAGGGCCCGACTGTCTGCAGGGTCCTGCGGATTCAAGACGAGAAAGAGGGGAGAGAGTTGAGAAATAATCATATCGCCGAGAGAAAAGCGGCAAGGACGCCGGGGGACGTTGTCCTTCAGAAGAATGAGGGGGAAAAAAAAGGAGGTTAAAAAAAAAATATACAAGCTCTTCAATGGGGGGGGGGGGGAGTGGGAGAAGAAAAGACATAATTCATCTTGAGAGAAGGGGTTGAGAAGAGGAGGAATGGGAGCTTTGATTCACTAGCGCTGCTTTGAGAGTGTGCAGAAGCTATCTGAGGGACTTATAAACAAGTTTTAAAGCCTCCCCAAAACTCCCCACGCTCGTCTTCAGACACCCAGATCTGTGCCTGCTGAAATAAAACAAAAAAACAAAAAAAACAAAAGTCAAAACAAAAAGAGTGACAACAGTCTTTGAGCTTGTCTTTTTTTTTTTTGTGCAAAGGCGGGTAAACAGTGAAACAGCTAAAGAGGGAACAAGAAGTCTGACAAGAGAGTATCACTCAGCTCAATTACAGATGTTCCTCATTTATAAGGAGAGGAGAGGGAGAGAGAAAAAAACAAAAACAAAACACGCGCACGTTCACTCACAAGCTGTCAACTTTGTTTTATTTCTGCAGGGACGTATGTACGAGACAGTCACTTGAAATGTTAACATTAGCATAAACGTCTCCAACCCAGGCTGTGAGTCACCTAAATTATTCACGCACAATTTACTTATTTCAGGAGGGCCGATCCATTTTTAATGCAATGTGGTCACTCATGACACTTTATCAATAATTCACCCCCTTCCCCCGCCACACACACACACACACACACACCATTTTCCCCCCTCCTCTCACTTACACATGAAGTGAGCGCGAGCAATCAAGAATTGTGTCACCATATTGTTTTTTTTTTTTGTTTTTCTTTAGCCAAATCTCCACAGGGAGGAAAAGCGCCGCGTCACTCGGAATTACGGCGCGGCGTTAAAATAACACGGCGAGCGAATGTGGAGAAGTGAGGGATGCTGTGAAGTCATCTGCTTCCGGGGTTTCACCGCCAGAGGGACAAGATCAGAGCCGTGGTTTTCGCGACAACGGCGTTGAGACGAGAATGAAACGAAAAAAGAAAGCGAAACTGTTCTGAAACAAAAATGCAAAAAACGACGAGTTTTCACTTGGAACGACAGGAAACGGACCTGAGAGGGAATCGGGGAGTCTCAGGAGAATACAAAGGCCGGGAATTACTGTTTTCTTCTTAGATGAGAAAACTAAAATGGTCTAAATTTATAGAAAAAAATAACTTTATTATAAGAAAAAAAACTTAATTATGCATGCTGCAGACACAAAACTCATTGGTTTTAAAATGCTCCCATGAAAGCGCTAAAACCTTTCTCAAATTAAAATGAGAAAATCTATAATTAAGTTATTAGGAGCCTTTAGTTCGTTTTTAAAAATGTATTTTGCTTTCGTCTTTTCAGGCAAGTATGTTTTTAAAACAAGCCTTCGACATGTTTCAGCCACGTGCTTCTGTGTTCATCAGAAACACCAGCTGACACGAGATGACGCTTCTGATGAAGACGACAGCGATATGCATTTACACGCCTACTGTTTCTCTGCATGTATGTGTCGCTGCACCAACTAGTGGCTGAACATGAAAACTGCAGCGGAAAAATCAAGTTCCGAATTTTGTGAGCGATCCCAGAGTTCCTGGGAATTCCGTGAATACAGGCATCATCTTCATAAATAAATGATGGACACGTAACTGTATTTAGAACAGGGGGAGAGTAGAAATGTAATCAGTGGAAACATATAGCAGCATAACTCACAAATTGGTCCAAGGTGACAGAACATGCTTACAAAAAGGGAAATTTAAAATGTGACCTTCCCTTTTTAACTCCCTGTTTCTTCAAATCTACTTCTGAAAATGTTTTGGGGCTTTAAAAAAAAAAAAAAGAAGAAGATTCCCTTCTATAGCCCTTTGCACAAAGTTGCTTTGCAACAACAATAAAATAAAACGACGCATTTAGAAAAGGAACAATGAAGACGACACAATGAAAAAGATAAAACACACAAAGCGACTGCAGCTGAAAGGCCACGCGAGTGTCTTTTCAGGTAAATCTGCAGCTGGTGCTTAAAATGGAGAAAAAACTTTGTGAAAATGGGAAAGTTTGAAGCCTGATCTTCACAGCAGAGGCTGTGTTAACCTCCTGAACTGAAACTCTGTGCCGGTTCCACAAGAGAGGAGCCCGATAAGCTGGGAGTTCAGCTTCCTATTCTACTGTTGGAAACTTAAACAAGTGAAGTCAAAAGCAGCTATTAATGGTTCATAATTACAATTTCATTGGATTTGTGACTTTTATGCATTTGAAAACTACTAGACTCTTGTAATAATTTGGCAAATAAACGCAGGATTATTAGCACTGCTTGAGCTCGAGCCGATCCGAAAAGTCTAATTGTGATTTTTACTCTTTATGCACTTGGAACCTATTTGACTTTAGTACATATTGGCACAAATAAAATGTGAATTCCTTTTCGTCGTCGGAGCGCTGGGGAAGAGGAAGGCTGTGTACCGGCTTCGCTCGGTGCTAAAAGCAGCTACTTAGCGACTCTGGGTCGGTCTGGGCACATTGTGAGAGCGTGTCTGCTCCCTGGTGAGCGCTGCTCAGTCCAGATGTACATGAAAGTGATGGTGCCGGGGTTGCGGTGTGGATCTATCATCGGCCAGACGTTTCATCAGGGGAGCTTTAGCAAAGAGGAGGAGGGAGGGAGGGAGGGAGGGAGGGAGGGAGGGGGAGGGAGGGAGGGGGAGCTCGGTACATTAACTCCTTTTCCTTGGCCTGGTTTGTGCGTCCTTTCGCACTCTTCTCTCACCCTGCCCTCCACACTTGTAAACAAATTCAGACAGAGGCCCCTTAAGACATGCCGGGCACATTTACCGCCAACGGGAAAAGAAAAAAAAAAACGCAATGAAACTTGCATGATTGTGGATTATCGACCGACAGGGAGGTCAGGTCAACACTTGAGGAGGTTAAAGAACTGCCCCGATCTCATCGGCTGTTACCGTCGATGTATCAAACAGGAACGTGAAATCAAAAAAAACCCAAAAAAAACCACACAGACGGGGAATACACTGGAGGGCGTGGTGGAGACTGGCGTGAAAAGCTGTTGGAATTCAGGTCGCCCACAAACTCCATCGGTTTGTCGCTCACGTTCAGACTCGTGTTGATTGTGGTTTCAGAGCTGCGCCGTGGCAAGAAAAAATAAAAAATCTAAATCCACCATCCGTGGGGGCATAGAGATGGAATAACAAACAGATGGGAGCGGCGAGGACATTCAAATAAATACATGCGAGGAAAGGAAAGGGGGACGAGGGAGCCGATTAAATGCTTGAACCGCGGAGTTCATCGAACAGCGGCTTCAACCCCGAGTCGACCCCCACGTTCTTGTCCCCCCCGCCCCCCCCTCGGAGAAAATGCTATTTGTCTGTTTCCTGTGCGGCAAACAAGCAGCTCATGAGCGCGGCCCACCGCATGACAGTTGCTCCTTCACTTCAGGTCGCAGTGGGCATGTTCATTGATCGCCACAAAAGAGGCCTTCACACAATCGTTCCCAATGTTCACAACAGCCTCGGTGGTGAAATTAGAGTTTTTCTATGAATGCTGTTCTCCCCCCCACCCCCGATCCTGGTGTGTCTAACAGGTCAGGTGAAGCCAGAACCTTCCTGAATGAAGAAATTGGGGACATAGAAATGACAGTTTGCAGACGATTTTTACTCGTTTTTGCAGCAGCATCAATTGGGATGGGGCCACGGTGTCGTGGTGAATCACTGTTTTCAAGTCTTCCTGGCTTGAATTGGGGTCACCCCCCCCCCCCCAATGCAATGACATATTAGTTGGGTTAATTGAGGCCTATGTGATGCTTCTACGGTAGCAGCATTGGGTGGTTAGCGTTTTTGCCGCGCAAACCCAGGTGTGACAGTACAGGGTTTCTGTGTGAACTGTCCACATTTTCTGCGTTGGCTTTCTGTCGGTAAACAGATTTCGCTCCACGGGTTCACTTCAGGGTCTTTAAACCACAGAATCAGGCTTCCTTCCACAGCTGGTCACTCGAAACTGGCTGTAAGTGCAAGTACACTTTTACCGACTTTACCTTTTTACCAAGTCTCAGCCATGGCAGGCTCCAACCCAATAGAATCAAATGACTTCAGCCTCTAATTGAATTCAGATCAAAGCATTAATATACAGAGCAAGTTGAAGTTAAATGGATTGTGTTGGAGCATACATTAGTTTGTCACTGCTGGCAGTAGGTTTCAAAAGCCCCCCGTTATTATAAAAAATCCTGCTGGGTAATGGTGGATTGTAAGGTTGGTTCAACTACTAACCATTCATCGTTTAGTTGTGTAATACTTCACACAATAAAATATATAGTAAGTGAGGCCTGTGAGGAAAAAAATGTGCCTTTTTTCTTTTGCAGTTGAAGTGATTTTACTTCTTATAGTGGTGTTGTATAGGGTCTTACTTGTACAGTGGGATGTCGGGCTCCTTGCCCTCTGTCCTCAGGGTCAAACAGCACTGCTGCAGCTGAGATTTGGGGTCGTTCCAGTCCTGGTTCAGAATGAACTCCTACAACACACACGGAAGAAGAAGAAGAAGAAAAAAAAAAAAAAAACAACACACGCAATCAGAATCCTTCAAACTTCTTTCAAAGAGTCAAAAAGAGGAAATAAAATAAGGGAGGAAAGGGAAAGAAAAAAAAAAAGGAGAAAGAGTGAGAGCTGCAGTTTTAGCCTCTCTTCTATGGCCGCTCATGCTTTTATTTCATTCCTGCCATCTCCAATGCTTTTTACCGCTCGCTTTTGGACTCACTTATTTGCTGCCGCTCTCTGACTGGCTCTCCATCTGTGTCTTCGCGGTGAGTACAAATCACAGGCTACTTAAGACAAAAGCCAATCCCCGGCCAGAAATAAAGAGCGCCCGGGAGTCTCCCAGGTGTGCAGCCCTGATACATTTCTCTTATCCATGGGGGACTTCTAAAAGCCCTTCCATTAACAGGGAAGCAGCCTTGTCATAAAAAGGCAGACTTTGAATCCAGAACTGTCTGCTCCTATTAATTTTCTACAAAGAGTGCTTCTGCCTGTGTTGCTGGCGCTTCCCTCGCTCCATCTCGCTTCGCTCTCCATCTCTCGACTGTTCCTGCTTCCCAGCTTTACTCCTCTTTTCCCACTTTCACCTCTCTCCGGGGTGTGTGTGTGTGTGTGTGTGCATTCACAGACTCTTTACCCGAAATAAATTTGGCTGTTTTTGAAAAGAGCGTAGCATATAGACCACCTGTAGTCTGGGCTGGGGATGGATCCACCCTGCATCTGAATAATCACACGGCGGGGTGAGGTGGAGGTTGCAGGGTGGAGGGGGGGTTAGAAAAGAATTCGCCGACATAAGGGAAGAAGCGTTTATGTCCCTGGTTTATTTCCCCTCTCTATTTCCATCCAAATTGGATGAAGCGGTGCGGTGTGCAACGCCGTGGTTTTCCAGAGGGCTGTGCGAGGAGACGTGCTGGCTGTTTCACAACTTTTTCTCTTGGAAGTGGAAATGAGGTGCTCTCTCTCTTTCTTGCTCTCTCTCTCTCTCTTGCAGCGACCATGACGCAAAGCTCGGCTCCTCCAGAGCCGGGGATTCTCCCTGGAGAGGCGCACCAAGACAGCAATTAGCATGGCATATCAGACCGCTGCAGCGGCTTCACGAGGAGAGGGCCGCGCTGTGAGGCTACACCGGCCCGTGGATGTGTGTGCACTTGTAGGAATGAGAGTGTATTTGATTTATATATATATATATAAAAATATATATATATACTATCCCCCCCCCCCCTTATACAGAAGCTGTATTAATGGGAAAATGGCAGCCTTGGGGTTCTCCTGTCTAAATGTGGGCTTCTGCTCCTTGAGGCTCAAACGTGTCCGGCGGAATTTGGAGTGAAGCCCACTCAACTTGTCCACTCCAGAAGTGAACGCCATCAAGAGTCCGAGCACTTCTGGGATCAATGGGAAAAGCACTGACGACGGACATTAACAACCCGATACGTGCGATTCCCATTAAAGACGACTAAAATAGCAGCCCGAGCCGCCATTGTGAGAGGCATTCAAAGAGCAAAGTACCACTTCACGCCTTGCATCGATGGCCGGCGCCATTAGGGCCCCGGCTATTAGCTCCCCCCCCCCCCCCCCCCCCCCATCCTCTTCCTCGGCTCTTTTCCCGCTCACTTTTAGGTCCCCGACTCGGCAGCTCATTGATCAGGCACACGCCGGTGAATGGCCGTCAATACGAGGCTCACCTTCAGCCGAGGGAAGAAGCACACGTTCATGAAGGTGTGCACGTACTCCAGGTCTTTATCAATGTAGAGGGCGGCGATGAAGGCTGCGAAAAGAGAAAGAAAAGGAAGCAGTTCAGTGGGAAGTAAAGGAGGCAGCTGGCTTACGGCGGCGGTGGGGGGGGGGGGCGCTTCACATCACGATCTACTCTCGACAGAACTCTGTCGTTCTTATTACACATGAAAGAAGTCTCAGTTTTAGGGGGTAAATAAATTGAATTTTAAAGGAAGCAAGTACTTTTTTTTTTTTTTTTAAAGCTTTGTAGTTAAAAAAACAATTCGCTGCCATGTTTCTTGTGTCTCTCGTAGGAAGACTTATTTATATATTTAGTTTTAATTACGATCGTCACGACACTTTACTGAATGCTGATGGAAAGCTACATCCTCATTTAAGAAGAATACAGTATTTCTCGGCTGATTGTATTCTCCTGAGACCCGTCCGATTACCGATAAGACCCTGTTTACATGACAATGAACTAGTATTTCCCAGCATGCCTCTCTGCATTGTTTTCAATAAGAAATATTTTTGAACAAGGTATATTTTGGACTGATTAGTCCTGTTACTGCTAAATGCAGAACATGAATACACAGTGGGAAAAAAAAAACTTTGATAGCAGCTCAGTGCATCTATTGCGTTGATATTGTGATATATTTGCAATATTGTGTCCCTCCTCATCTTTGAGACTAAACCGTACGTTTGTTTTGCAGTGTTCAGACATCAGCTATTTATCAGCACTCGTGTATCTGACTTGCATCTTATTCTGAAGGATTCTGCTTAAAACAAAGTGAGCGATTATGACAGAATTGTCCAAACTGTTCCAAAGCTCCCCAGTCTCCTCGGTGTGAAACGTTAATAGACGTCCAGGGGACGATGGACCTCAGCTGCAGGGGGTCCCGATGTTAATGTAAACAATTGGAAAAGATGGCCGACTGCTTCCCCCCCCCCCATCAGACAGGAAATGGGCGCGCGGAGGGCCATGCAGAGTTCACGCAAACATCGACGCCATATATAAGATAAAAGTGGATGTCAAGCTGAACTGACGGTATAACTGAACCGAGAACGAAAATGCGGGTGTCAGCTTCATCTTTGTTTTTTTTTCTGTTCTTTCTTCATCCCCCCTCCCCATTTTCCATTAGCTGCCACCACACTCACTCATCTGTGCGACTAAGACAGAGAGACACGGGGAGGGAATAATAGGAAATATTTCAGCAGGGCCAGTGGGGGCCGCGCCGTAGCTGCGGGGCACGGCCGCTCATATAAAGAAGAGCTGCACTCATTTCCAGCGTCCCTTTCCTGTGTCATCAACTCTGCTCTGGCCTAAACTTTGAGGCTTCATTTGAAAGGCAAATGAAATGAAGCTCTGTTGCTTTGTGATTCATGCATTAAGACCCAGCTCTGAACGCTGACCTCAAACACATTACTACTTCTTTTTTTTTTCTTCTTCAAGATTACTTCTTTGTTTTTCCCGTATATTCTCTGAATGCGAGAGGATTTCTTCCTCCGCCAAGACACACGAGCCCTCCATAACACTCATTAGCTCGACTTGGCCTGTGTTCATTTGGTGGGAATGAACACAAGTTCTGCTGATAAAACACATAAGCTCCCTGATTTTGACTTTACAGTGTGGATGTAAAATTAGAGCAGTGGCACTAAATAAGAAAACCTGAGTCACCTTGAGCTTGGCAGATATATATTTCAAACTGTTTCAGTTCATTTTCAGGAGGAAATTAAGAAAAACATTAAATATAGCTTACACTGCCTATAAGCATCATTTTATGGCATTTTCTTAAAAAAAAAAAAATATATATATATTCAGTATTAAAACTTTTGCACAGTGCCCCCAGCTTTAAATCTTTTGTTGTATTATTACTTCATCATTAAATTAATTTCTTTTATTGACCACTATCAGCTGCTTCTTCTGCTCAGTTAAGAAGAGCAAAGTGACTCACTGCACCCACATGTGGCACAATGTGGTATTACAACAATAGACTGGCTCGCTGGTTAAGTGGTAACTTCAGATTTACTCTTCAGAGTTATTTGTTGGTCGTCTCGCCTGAAATTGTCATTTTTAAAAATTTCATTCAGTACATTATGGCCGAATATTAAATACCGTCCCTTTATCAGGATGTCTAATTAAAAATCAGAACAAGAACTTGACTTTTGATCATCATCAAAATATATAAGATTTTATCATTTTTGCTGGTTTCCGACTGGAGCATGTCTCTGTGTTTTACGCCATTTCCACAGAGGCAGAATTGGAACATTCTTGAAAGGTTCCCGCCTTGGAAGCAACAAAAGTTTTCTGTTTTCACTTGAAAACGTTGACGGAATACAGAATTCTGACTGGAGAGATGATTTTCTAATACTAACATTTTAGCCATGCCGTCTACAAGCTTGGCAGGATAAAGTTAGCTAGTTGATGGTTTTACAACACGAACACATCCAATTCAAATCTGCAGCTCAGTCTCCCTAATGTAACCAGAATAAGTTTTGTACATGAATTAAAAAAAAAAAAAAAAAACCCAATTGGTTTAAACGACTAATATATCTGACTAGCCGGCAGGCAAAAGTTTAATCATTTAACCGACTAATTACTGATGATTTCTGTCTTTGTGCGCACCAAATTAAAGAATACAGATTAGCAACTGAGTTTGTTACATATTAGAGTCTGAGCTTCCACTTTTGGTTTAAGTGTTTGTAGCAGACAGGCCGCCGCCGCCGCCTTAAAGTCAGACAGGAAAGCTGAATAATTCACCACATTGAGAGCTAATTTCTTTTTATACTTGCGGATTTATTTAATCATTCAAATTTAAGTGTTAAGAGTCTAATGACCAAATTTTCGGTAATTTAATTAACTCGGAACAAAGATTTATTATCGCTTTATTGCGGCTTAAATGCTACGCGATTCTATAAATACGCAAAATAAATGAGTACTTTTTCTTGCACCTTGAGGATACTGATTGTAGTGTGAGAGCCGTTACCGCGGCGTCCGCAGAGATTGACATTTTACAGCTGAAATATAAACCCGTCAGCGGGGAGAAATACTGCACACAATAGAGACACAATTTATGAATGAACCTGAATGTACTACAACTATCTTCTGATGTAATTACTCGCGATGTGGCGGCGTGTTTGCAGCGAGCTAACACGCGCTCTCATATATTTAGTAACTCTGACCCGTTGTCAAAGAAGACAAGGGGAAAGAGAAGAAAAAAAAAAAACCCTTTTAGAATGGATTCCCGTCATGTTATGTGTGGTTCCTGACAGAGATGAAGTCGGCTGGATTTCGTTTTTCACATGTCAGAGGAAGCGGGCCCCCCGACAGGACCCACCGGCAAAGAGGTAAGTACCACGAGATGATCCCTGACAGGCGTCTCACCCACGGGTGCTGCCGAGGGTATCTGACAGAACGGCGAGAAGAAGCCGAGGCACTAAACCTGCCGTGGCGGTGATGATAGCGCAGATGTTTACGCCTCAAATGGCTGGTAGACTCCGGTCCTCGGTGCCGCCGCCCCCACACGGTTCACAGTTTGAAGTCAAATGTGACTAAATTACCAAGAACAGGTGGTCCCACGCTATTCCTGATTTTATTGTTTCTACCGAGCTAATCGTTACGAGCAAACAAAACACTCGGGGTGTAAACAGAGGTGAGATGGGCGCTAATCTACCGGGGAGTTGGGCTATATATAAAGACGGATGACGAGTGGCGGCAGACGGGCGGTCCCGCGCCACATTTCCCTGCTCGCGTGCGCCGCCGCGGTCGTAATGATGGCAGGCGTGCACAGCCAGAACATTATGACCACCTGCCGACTGCCGAGTAGATTCGGGTGGTGCTGCACAAACAGCTGACTGTGACATCAAGCCTTCCTGTGTGCTCACCTAATGCATGTGTGAGGATTTTAGCCTCTTTTATAATTCAAAGGCACGTGCGTTTCTATAATCTATATAAAGTAGGTATAGGTAGTACTTGAGAGCAGGCTTGGTATTGAGACTGGTATCAAGAATACATTTTTTTTTTTTACAGCACTAAAAACTAGGCATAGTTTAATCTTATTTATGCTCCTTTTCACTCAAGAATTTGAAACCTTTTGTTCTGTGTTTTATTATTATAATTATTAATGTTACTTATTTTTACAATGAATGAAATAAATAAACTAAAGTAAATGTATAAATGGATGGATTGACGCCCATCTTAATAATCCTTTTGGCAGCAATCACGGAAAAAAAGTTACGATGTCAAACTTCTGCCATGTCTTGATGAAAAAAGCAGAGTAAAAAAAAAAAAAAAAAAAAAAATTCAAATCACAACTCTTCAAAGCAGACTCAGTCTTCAAACTTCACCTGGAATATTTAGACCCGACCTGGACTCTTTAAAACTTTACAGGATGATCAAAGTTCTTTCAATAAAACGTTGCTTTGATTCAAGATGGGAGGAATCTTTCGGTTTGACATCATGTTCAGAATTCAAATTAGTCCAATTTGTTTGGTGATAGAAAGAACTGAACTGGTGAGAATGAGGCATTTGATCATTTGTTTGATTTTGGTTTTTTTTGCTCAGGTAATATAACTGAGCCTGTAGTTTTACTCATTTGTTTTGCAGAATGACAAAGAAACAAATCTTGACTACGGTTAAAAGTGAAAAGTTGACTTAACGTCTGAGCTAAAACTGGATTATAAATGAACACAGACCCAAATTTCATAGGATTAAAAAAAGAACCCGGGTTCTTTATAAAGAAGAAACACGATTTTATGATTTTAAGAAGCAGCCTCTTGAACAAGACTCCTGAAAAAAAAACAAAAAACACCTGAACTCAACAAACCCAGACTCTTTGTACCGCTGGACCTCTTTAAAACCAGCCTCAGATTCTCCACAGCCCAGAAACATGCTGCCGCGCTGGACAATAACGAAGGGATAAAGACGCGACCGTACACTCCAACAGGTCGGCCAGAGTCTTGGTCCTCAGCGCCACGGGCCGTTTGGTTTTGTCGTTGGTGATGGCGAACTCCTGCATGCCCAGCTCCTCCGCCACCTTGGCCTGCGTGCGGTTGTTCACCAAGGAGCTCCGCAGGAGCTGCGAACAAGGAGAGGCAGAAAATTAATCTCGGAAAGCGCAGAGCTGCAGTGGTTCTTGATTTGGTCAGTGAGCAATAGAGACAAATCTCAATACATTAGCTGATACATTTTTAAACAATCCTGGTTATAGATGATCTTCGTTTTTGAGGATTTAAAAAAACAAACAAAAAAAAAACTCATACGATGCTTGATTTTTTTTTGTTTTTTTTTAAAAGCCTTTACAAAGCTAAAATTAATACAAAAAAATAAAAGGCTTGGACTTTTTCAGTTTATTTATGATAAATCTGAAAGTATAAAACGATTAAAACATGGTGTGAGGATAAGTTATTTTAGAATTACATGTAACAATGCATTCACAATAGCTTTTTGACATATTTGCATAAATGGTTCTATTTTTTTTTCATACTCTGGATTTTTTGGGTTGAATATTAATGTAAAAATGTTTCGCACAGATGGCGAATATAGCTAAATATTGTACTAAATAAATGATATGACTTCACATTTAAGCCAAACGAATTTTGGTTTAAAGGAGGGGAGGGATTTAATGTCTGTATGGTTTATGTATGATGACATTTCATCTGTAGTCCATTTAATTGCTAGAACTAAACATTATTCACCCGTTCCCTCATAAGAGGACGAGTTCCTCATGAAGTGAGGAATGTACCAGAAACTAACGTTCTTGCTGACTTCAACAGTCTCGGGGGCCTCTGCTCACACGACGACGTTTCTTCAAGTGAAACCAGAAAACTTTAGCGGCACCTTTGGGGTTTACTTTTTGGAGCCGCTGAAAACGCAACTTCTAACGACATAACCTCCATCCACGTACAGCAGTGTAGAAGATGGAGAGAGGATTTGGGTAAGACTCGAGGTGCGAACAAGCCGTTGCGTAAACCCTCGGCAAAGGACGTAGAGTTACAGAGAAAGGGAAAAAAAAAAAGAAAGAAAGAACAGAAAAGAAAAGGGGGACGGCGGTTAGAATAATTCATCAAAGACAGAAATGTTTCAGGGAGATTGCACGTTGGGTCTGTTAAATATTACATTGTGACTCTGAGCCGAGAGGATGACAACATGTTAGACCGGTTTGAAGTACATTTAAGTCTCTAAAAGGAAAAACACAAACACGTTAAATATAGCTACAAGATGGAGGAAAAAAAAAAAAGGGAAAAAAAAAACAGCAAATGGAATGAAATATGATGGTCTGGATGTGTCTTGCTGTGATATGTCCTCCTTTAACAGTAGTACTACACATGCAATCACAATTGGAGCTGCACAAATGCACACACTAGTTGAATAGGCAAACCCCCCCCCCCCCATATCTACCCAACCCTCCCCACTGTAGATTTCAAATCCATTTCAGATGTGCCCCCATCTCGACTCCTGGGCATTGCTGGGAGCTTTCAGTCTCTCATCGAAAAAGAAGAAGTAGGAGAAAAACTGACGTCACGGCTCGGCGTCTCACTCGAAATATCCATAAATAAATGTCTAACTGCAGAGGTTCTTATTCAGCTTCAGACCGGTTCAATCCCTCCAGCCTGGAGCAGTCAAGTCTTCTGAGGAGAAGTGCTGACGCCCGGGATGAAAAGAGCCAAGTCGTAATTCCGTTTGACGCTGTCAGAAAATGGACTTTCAAAGTGCGATCATTTGCTTTGTACCTGCATTACAAGCCATGCAAGTTCTTGCACACGCACACACACACACATACATTTCATTTTCCAGACACCTGACAGCTTCTGCAAAAAAAGAAAAAAAAAAGAAAAAAGAAAAAGTGCCGACAAAGATGTGTTATTGAAAACCACTGAACAATTTTGTCTCATGACAATACCCATCGCGAGGAGTACAGTCAACATACAGGCGCAGCGCGGCGGGGGAGCGAGGGTGAAAACCTGCCTGGCACTGCCAGATTTACAGAAAATACAAAGAAAAACAAACAAACAAACCCAAACAAAAAATCTCACCCCCCACACAGCTATAGGTTCCCTACGGGTGAAGTCGGGTAAAAGAAAAGGATGAAGGCGGCTAAGTGGAAACCGCAGACGGAGACTCGTCACAGGTGCTACGACGCAGATACGGACGAGGAGACGACCCCGCCAGTGACGCCGTGTGCTTTAAGTTTGTTGCTCTTACTGTTAAATGTCCTTCGTGGTGGTCAGGGAAGTGGATGAAGAGATACTCGGTGGCTACGAGCTGCATGATGGAGTCTCCCAGGAACTCCATTCTCTGGTTGTGGCCTCTGGATAAGAGCAGAGGAGAGGAAAAAAACACAAGGTTACAAAAGGACATAAAACTGAACGATGAATAGCTGTTGGCCAATTCTGTAGCACATAAAATACTAGAAAAGGGAGAAACATAAAAAAAAAAAAAAAAATACAACTGGTACACAAGATTCATGGTTCGTTTCAGACTGGGACTGCAGACTGGTCGTCTCTCAAATGGAAGGCTGCGGGTTCGATTCCCCTCATCACCATGTCCTCACGCCAAGGTGTCCTTGAGCAAGACACTGAACCCCCGATTGCTCCCAAACGGAAGGACTGAGTACCTCGGCATGGCAGCTGCCCCCACTGGCGTGTGAGAATGTGACGAACAGCGTAAAGTGTTTCTTCACACTTCTACGTATTCGCTCTCATTTCAGCCTGTTGGTAACTGGCCTGATGAACGCATTTTAGACTGGTAGTACAATGTTTATGGTAGAACTAAACTGGATTAAGCTTATTCTTTTTAAACTTTGTAATGATTTCCAAAGAGCTGACTACTCTGTAACTGGGTGTTGGTCCATGTATAGCATGTTGGGTTTTTAATTTTAAACCAATAGTAAGACTGGTCCTTTATCACAGAAACATTGAAGAATAGTTCTTCTAGAATGTATATTTACTGGCCACTTTCGACAGATTTTGAAATGCCCCCGGGGCTGGATTTAGGTAGCTTTCATTAAACGTTTTATTTTTTTTCTCTTCCAGATTGGAACCTCACTGATTCAGTGTGGATACTGGGTTCAACAAAGTTTGACTTCTTTCCAGCAACATTTCGTCTCGTTCCAACCTGGTGACTTCAGGGCCATTTTTGAGGCTGGCCTCTGATTTGGTTTGAGTTTTTCAGCTGGGTTGAAGTTACAACTTGGTTACCGACTGTGTTTACTTAAACGTGTCAATCCCAATATTGAATACAGTCCATTCTACATGGAACGTTCCTTTCAGTGCCCGGCGTATCGATCTTAATGATGTGGCGAACGAAAAGAGTACCACGCGAACAGAGGTGATGAGGAAACACATTGAGAGTGTGTTGCTTGGCTTGGAAACCTTTAATCTAAATAAAAAACTGTGGGATGTAAGCGTAGGTAAAGGGTTTGGTTCTTGGCTGTTGATGTTGGTTTTAGAAAAGATTTCAACTTCAAGGCCTCCAAATGAAATCCTCGCCCCACACAAATTCTTCCATTCTGGAATATCTCCAATCTCCGAACATCAAATCTACATTTAAGGCGTCTTAGCACTTTTCAGAAAGTGCAGAATCCCTGGAAGGCCCAATGGGGGGTGGGGGCTGTGAAATAACTAGATAATGAGTCAGCTTCTCATTTTTAGACCTCCGGGTCTAAAACTGAAAGATCTGCAGGGATCTTTAAGGCTACAGGAGAAAGGAAATGGGAGAGTGATGCGACTTAGAAGAGCCAGGAGAAATGGGATATCAAAAAAAAATAAAATAAAAGCCTTGGAATATAGAGGGTTTTCAAGCAAGGTCAGTCGCGTTACACATCAGAGGGGCATGAAAAGCATCAGGCTCTCTCCACAAATCTACCAAGCTCTTAGTCTCCCTCCAACAGAAAGCGTCAGCGGCGTCGGCTGATGTACATTCCTGGCATGGCCTTTGGGAGCAGCTGCACTGACAGGTTGTGTGACAAGCCGCGGGCTGCCTGGGAAAAGCAGTCCTCAGGAAGGAAATGCTGGGCTTTGATTGCTATTCAAATGTTAAAAAGGAAAAAAAAATAAATAAAAAAGAGGCTTGAGTACACCTCGAGGAGAAGCTGTCAAAATCTGAGCACACAAGTTTATCTTTTGACTCTCGAACAATTCCTGAAAAAAAAAAAGAATAGAGGGAAAAAGGTAATGACAGCATTGTGGCACTGTAAATCAGCTTCCTGCTGCCTTTTTCCCCCCCATCAGAGACATCGAGCGAGCTGTAACTCCCGCTCAGATGGGGCAGAAGGAGGAGGGGAGTGGGGGGGGGGGGGGGGGTATATGCAACTGCTGCTGCTGCTGTAATGGTCATTAATTAAACAGAATTATAGATTAGGATTGCAGATGTGGGCTGGTGCTGTGCCAGGCGGGGAGGAAACGTGGAGGTGGTGGTAGTGGAGGGGAGCGTCATGAAAGCAGAGCTGGATGTTCAGGCGCATCCATCTATAGAGCTAGCAGCTCCTGGCAGGAGGGGAAGGTGGAAGATGAGAGGCATGCAGAGGTAGAAGACGAGGAGGAGGCTGACATCAAACAGAGAGAAAGGTCAAAGTTTATTGTACGATTTTTTTTTTTTTCAAGTGGGGGGGGGCTCTGCTTTTTATGAGCCGCAGTGCAGCTGCCAGCCAAACAGCAGTTGGAAGCGCGTTCAACCCACAATTATTCACATTGTCCATTTATCTCTTAATCATTAGTTCCTTTTTTTTTTTCCCTCCTGAACATTTGTTAAGGATGTAAACTATTTAAAAAGACAGAATTATCAGTTGGTTTGTTTTCCTGTCCAAAAAACCCCCCTAATAATCATTATCAATCCCGAAGTAAAAGGAAGAAAATCAGAAGATTCTCACATCTGAAAGGACCATTTCCCCCCAAATATGGTGTTGATTTAATTAAAAAAACAAACAAAAAATACCACCCAGAGTCAACCGATTATCCTTTTTGATCGCACTTAGTTTGGCATTTTTCGAGGGTGATTTAGTTCCACTTGCTTTCCTCCCTAATCACGTCTTTCACCCACGTTGCTGCAGAATAACATCGCCACCTCACGGCACAAAGTAATGCACCATGTTAACTTTCATGAAATATGTGGCCTGAATTAGACAAGACAAGACTTTAAGGGGCCGAGACCGAGTCAAAACCAAGATCAAGGTATCCAAAGAGGAAAATAGGAGTTTAGTGAGTTTGTAACTGTTCGGTTAAAACGTGCAAACTGCGTCACGAAGAGGGAACTGTAGCACTGGTGTATAAGACTCATTTATTATATTCACATTCAGACGTAACTGCACCGTCACAAATCCTCGTCCAGCAGGTGATGTTCCAGAAGCAACGGCAATTTCTTTGTTTTTTGCATGTCACGTTTTCTACCATTCTTATCTGATCACATCTAAGTTGGACGATTGACGTTGATTCCACACTTAAAATTTGACAAGCCAATATCTTGGTTATTGGAAGTTTTTCTTCCTTAATATTGGAATCGCCCCCCTAAAAAACTCAATATCGGTCGGACCGTACTTTAAAGCAATTTGCAACTTTCTCCCACTAAAGGTGTATAAAACTTTAATTCATTAACTCTTTCTGATGGTTCGTTACTATTTTATGATGTATGCATGATCATTTTTAGTTCATATTCTGGCATAATAAAGCAGCGATGTTTTTTCCCCCTCTGGTACTGTAGCAGAATTCGGTTGTTATACAGTGACATCTGGTGGTCCTAAATTGCATAAACAGAATATTTCAATAGACAACTACTTTCTTTATATAAAAAGGTAGAGCGAGCTATAAGTATGACTTGTAGCCTGCAATATACTGTACATATTGTACAGTATATTGTATGTGCTGTACATACAGAAACTCTCTGAAGTCCTGCTTTTGAACTGAATGATCTGGGATAAAGTTTTCCAAATTTGCTCTATACATTGTTACGAACACGTGAAATGCAAGAGTTTCGAGTAGAAACAGGATTAAGTGCTAAACTGTCTGTAAAGTAAGAAGTTAGAAAAGCTGTTTTATATTCCACAGAGTCTTGGAGATTCGGGACTGAGTGTCATTAGAAGTGAAGGCACACTTCATCTGATGCACTTTATTATTAAAAATAATCACAGAGCGTTTTAATGAAAAGCTTCTGCCAAAGCTTATAAGAGCCCAAAGAGCAAAAAGGAGGGTGACAGCGGAGGGGAAAAAAAAAAACCAACAAAAAAAAAACCAACAAAAAAAAAACAAGTGTTCGGAGAGTTGAAGCGAACCATCTTCAAACCCGCCGTCTGTTTGTGAGCTCATTTCCAACAGGAGGGAGGAAAGGAAACGGCGCGGCGGACACAGAGATCAGACGAGAAGAGAGGAAAACGATGGAGGGAAGGAGGAGATAGAGCGGGTCAAGGAGGAATGCATTGCTGTGTGAAGCGCCACAAAGAGCCATCCCTTATTCACTTCAACAGCCGAATCACAATGCTCCGCTAAGGTGGGGGAAATTGAAGTAAAGTGCGGCGCCGAGGTCTTTATTCGCCTTTGACTTTGATCTAAAACACCTTTAACAGCCCTTATGAAGAGGTGGTCCACTGCAAAACAGGAAGAGGAAGGCTTCCGTTTTGTTTTGTTTTCAAAAAGCGCTTTTTTTCTTCTTCTCCTTCTTGGATCTAAGGAAAATAACATCCTTTGTTTCACATTTTGCATGTGTCGTCTCCAGCCCAGGTGGAGCGCTCACTTTGGTCCAAGACATGCAGCTCCTGCGTAATTTCAGGTGAAAGCAAATAGGAAAAGAAAAAAAAAAAGTGCTGATTACAGTACAGTTAGAGATTTTTTTTCTTTTCTTCTCCCTTACACGAAAGAAGGAGTATTAATTCAAACCCGCCACTCTAACATAATGAGATCTCAGGGTCTCTTCAAGAGAAACGGCCCTGAACAGGAAATGAATGGCGTTTTCTGCGGCAGGAGGAGAATTATTTGCCTTGACATTACAGTGTGAATGATATATAAAAAAAAAAAAAAAGGTCTTTATAGATAAGCTACTTAATAAATTACGTAATGGCGAAATTGTATTTTTTTTTCTACAAATGGGAGCTGTGGAGAAATATGTCCAAGACTATAAGATGGAACATTATGACCATTTCACACTATTGCTATGAAGCCAAGAATAATCACCATTATTAGAACTGGCTATAAATATATTAATGACTGTACCTCTATCCACTCGGTTGCGCTTTTATGGCGCTTTTATTATTTGCTGAATAATAAAATTGTTGATGTTCTAACATATTTTACTGCCTTTCATTGGTAATTAAGTGTTGTTCCCCCAACCAAATAATAGTAAAAAAAAAATAACCATACTATAAATATAAACAAGACTTAACCAAGCTAATATTTTAAAAACTGAAGTCATAACTTCCTGTCTTGTTTTTTTTTCCTGTTTTTACTCAAATGTGATGACACTTGACGCTCTCAGGTGGAAAGTTTGACAGTACCAAACTCATGCGAAAAACATTGAAGTATGGCTCAGAATAATTCATGAACCGTTTGCTATGAATCTGGTGTTCCCACTGTACGCGTTTGCTTCAGAAAAGTTTTGCGTTTTGACGAAAACGATGTCCGTTTACAATCAAATGTCCAAAATGCATAAAACTATGTGGTTAGCGTGCCAGGCCACGAGTTGGCACTATTAGTTGTTTTTGTCATAAATCCACACACAAGTGTGCGGAGAACAGTAGGCTATGAACGTTAACAGCGGCGAGGACACAGACGTTCGTATGGACTTGGATTGGCATCACTGGTGACTGTCATTGTTGTTATTGTCCATCTACTTGCAAACTCTATACTATGACCCTGGTGCACATGATGAGCAGCGTTTCAGAAAAGAGTTAAAAAAAAAAAAATATATTCAGTGGCACCGTTGTCAGGAATCATTCAAACTTAGTAGCATTACACCTCTTATAGTTCAGCACCATTAAAACATAATTGTTTGTGTAAAATAGCATATTTGACCATGATGGACAAGTAGAAAAGAGTTTAAGAATGACATCATGTTTGAACCAAGTTCAGCCTGAATTTGCAATCTGGATCTATTTGATAGGATACAAGAGTGTGAATAAATGTTTCAAATACATTCCTTTTGGAGCTGCAGAGTCAAATGTACTTTCATTGAACTGATGTCGAACACGAAGGGAGACGGATCCTTTTTCTCCACAAACGGTGAAATTCTTGCAACACCCGACTCTTCCGCTGCGAGAGGAGATCGGAAGCCCAGAGGGAGACGGGGAGGGGAAGGGAGAGGAGACGGTAGCCTGCAGTCTCGTCCCTCCCTCGCCATCCTGCGCTCGTCTTCTCCCGAGGTCAGTCCGTCCTCTGCCTCTGAATGAAGTGACGGGCCGAAGGCCGGCCGGGGTCGCGTCTCCTCATCTGTGGTCTACCTTATTGTTTGACCTTCCTTTTCGCTGCCCGACCTCGTTCTTCTCTCCATCATGACAGCGCGACCTACTTCGGTCTGACCTCTGGTCCTCATGGGTGGCCATTGCTCAGCTCCGGCTTTCACGTCCGTCGACTCTATTTAGGTCAGCGTGCCTTTGGCTACTAATGAGCTAATGAACATAAATTATCCCTGAAAATATAGGAATTCCTGCAGGGAAATGCAGCAACGAAAGCCGGAGCATTAAAAAAAAAAAAAAAAAAAATGCATGGACCAATACGCCCCACCCTGCATACAGTGAGTTATACAATCCAAACGTGATGCTATGGAATGGGAAAGTGTGGCTGACATCAACCTTGAGTTGGAAAATCCTCAAAGTAAAAGACAAATCCGTGGACCTCTAATCAACTCCACCGACCCCGAGTGAGGTGAGAGCTGACATTTTAAGTGATGGATTAGGATGTACACAACAATGTACTGTACGTGTGAACATACGCATGCTACACCCACACACACACACACAGGGCAGCGTCCTTGTGGCAAACCTAAGCAAGCAATTACCCAGTGCAGCCTGCCAATAAGATATCAAAGGTGTGCTGCCAAGGTTAATTTGCTTTTGCTGTCAAACTCACTATTGTGTAGCAGTTGTGAAGCTCAGAAGCGAGTTAAGCTTCAATTGCAAAGAACCCGCTGGAAGTCGGGAATCCGAAACACCTCAAATTGGAGCAAACAGCCTCATTAGTAGATATGAAAATCACCGGTTTTCCCCTCAAACTTCACCAAAGGAGCCGGGGAAACGGTGCGGCCACATGGCGACGGCGCCGCAGAAGCACACCCAGCCCCGCTTCTACCTCCGATCAATTTCACGTCCTCCCTGGGAAAGTTTGTAACTGCATGGACTATCGAACAAATGTCATAACAAGAGGGTGGAAGCTACATCAACATGGTGCTGCTGCAAACTATTGCAATTAAAGGAGAAGATGGGGGTGGGGGGGGGGGGGGTGGGGGGGGCTAGAGATGCGCTACTTCAAACAATATCATGGTTTCACAGTTTGGATCATCAAAAAAAAAAAAAAAAAGACGAAAGACCCTGGATGCCCTTTCTAGTAAATGCTTTACTCTTTTGGTTCTATTTGAAACTTCTGTCAATATTGATGACTATTATAAGCATTACTTAAAACACTTCAATCATTTTGTATTATGAACGACCATTAAAAAGTTATTCTAACATATTTGGAAAACTAATATAATCAGATTTTTATAAATACCATTTCAAATCTTGCTTGTGACAATTAAGGCACTGGAAGCGTTACTTTTTGAAAACGGGGAGAAGCGGCATGGAAACGCAGAACATTTTGGAAATTAAAAAAAACAAAAAACTATGCTTTTACACTTGAAATGCTGTCGTGTAAACATGGCTTCTTATAACTGAAAACATTTATAAAATGTTTCAATATATGAAGATATTGTACTTCTGAGTTTTATGACTTAAGAGCTAAATTGAATGTGCATTTACAGTCAAATGTACCTATTTTAAAAACTATGTCGAAATGAGGTTTTCCGTATATTTTTATAATTTTCATAGACGCACCAGAATGAGCAGTTGGACTCCGGTTACTTATTCAACTAAAACAAGCTGAATGAACGTGTTACTAAGTTGAAGGTGGAATTTCTCACATTATGCAGGTCATTTATTCAAGTGCAGCTCTAAATATACACAGAAGATGCATTCAAGAACAAGGTGAGGAGGTCAACTGCACTGCAGAAGAGCCTAGTGACTATTGTTATGAATGTGAAACCACGCAAATTCTTTGTGACGGGAGCGGCTAATATTTGTGCAACAAAGTTGTGCAAGTTCAGGAAACTACAAGAGCAGTAACAGTGGGAAGTCATCAATATGATTTAAAAAATTTTTTTTTATTTCTAGCGGCACTTTTGTTTTCTTTTTTCATGGTACTCCCAAGAAATTGGCTGAATGAGCGCAAATTTGTATTTATCTTTATCACTATATGCCGAATATTTACAAAAGCAGAAGCAAGAGATGCTCTAAGTATACATGATGCATTCAGTGATGTGAGTAGGTCAACTATGTAACTGTGTCTATGGCAAAACGAGGAAAGAACACACTATTTCATCAAAGACATACTAGTCGTATGGAAGGTCAAGGTGCTAATCAATGTACATTGGATATAGATTAAATTAATCATTGTATTTCTGACCCAGTATTTATTTGTAAATCACTCACAAGCTGAATGAGTGTGAATGAACGAGAGAGAGAAAAAAAAAGGTTACTTTGCTGAGATTTCAGGTGTAATTTATTCCTGAGTGCAGCATATTAACTGCAGCAGCAGCAAGGAGGTTTCTGTATGTATACAGACGATGCGTTCAGGGACAAGGTGAGAAGGTCAACTACACTGCAGAAGCAGCTGTAGCTATGCATGTTAAACTGGAACATTCTGTCTTAATTCTATTATGTCCAAATAACTAGCGCAAGTAGTGGACAAAACGACTGTACGAGAGTTACATCTTGTATGGTGACACTGAATAAGTGAGTTTAAGAAAGAGAACATTTGTTGAGGCCAGGGAACATCGAGAAGGCATCACGGGTTGGAGATGACGACATTCCAACGCTAATACATCCAGACGACGGCTAAAGGCCCAACAGAACTGGTACGGGTGTTTCATATCATCGGGCGCCACCGCCTTCACGGCTGTTAAGCAATACATCCAGTAGAGGGAGCAGTGCAGTCTAAGGTAGAAGATCAACGGTGTGAGGCTGCAGTTCTTTGGCGAAGTAGCGTCGTAGATTCCTTGCATCCCACACGAACATTCATCTTTCCTCAAAGAGGACCTTCATGTCCGTTGTCTTCCAAGTTTCATTCATCTTCTTTGTTCCTTTCGCTTGACGCACATGAGCTGTACCGCACAACACATCCCCCACGGGTCAGAAGTGGTATTACACTGTTTGCTCCCTTGAAACGTACCAATGAATGCAGACGACTGGCAACAGGCGTCGCCTGTATCCATCTGAGTATTTAGCTTTGAGTTTACACCTCCGGGGTCTGGCGTATTTGGATTACAATAGAATGTTGGTGAACCAGAAGAAAACTATAAGAGGAAAGTGGCGAACTTCACATAGAGGAGTTAACAGTCAGTCAACAGTATAAACCACTCCGCCGCCGTACCACTGGGATGAGCTCAAGTTCAAGACCTTGACTTATTGTAATGTGTGGTAATTGTCATTCTAACTGAAAAATAATGATACTTTCATTAAGAAGCTATTAATCAGCCTGAAACATGGCAAGAAAACGGGGAACAATCTGCACCATAAAGGGAGGTGGCAGCACTGAATAAAAAAAAGACCGATTTTAAACCTTCTGCCCTGGACAGGCTGGCGAATTAAAACCCTATTTCCCACTGGACAGCGGGGTTATGGCCTTACAGGTGCAGGCAGACTACAGATATGGGGACTTTGGAGTCCCTTGGGCTTTTCTCTCTTTTTCATGGCCTTGAAACCCTGGGATTAGGCATTGGGCTAAAAGAGCAGTGAAAGAGGCTATCTTTCACCATAAGGTGCTTTGAACATGACATTCAGAGCATCATTTGTTATCCAAGTCAGCCTCGGCGTCTGCAACAACATGGAGGAGCTGCAGGGGGTAAACATAATGATGATGTGGGAGGAGGACGAGACGGGAGGGGCTGCCACATTTACAATAGAAACGATTTAAAATGATTCACATATAAAACTCCCGGCGTCTCTTATTATACATTATAATACATCATGCCTCATCAACTCTGAAGGGAACAACCGATAAAAGTTGCGGCTAGTTCTATAAACGGCATCCTTGCAAATTGCGTCTGGTCAGCCAGCGTCTCGCTTTGCATCTTAATTGCCGCTAAGTTGATTACGGGGAAAAAAAAACAAAACAAAAACCATGCCGGCACTTACAGCGTGAGGTGGTTGAAGCCGACGGTTCTCAAGGTGAATGCTCTGGCCAGGAGACGCACGTGCGTGAACAAGACGCCGATGGCGTCTTCGAAGGTGGTCAGCTTCTGGAGGACCGGGGACGTCTCGATCAGCTGCCGGTCCGTCTGAGGCTCCTGGACCTGCTCAAAACAACCACCAAAAAAAAACAAGGTTTAGTTTTCAAGGGAAAATAGAACCTATTCATAGCATTTGGATCTGTTTATGTGACGTGTTTGGAGCCACTGTCTCCTTGGAAACGCGATAAAGCACTCTTTTTTAACTGTTTATATGCAACATGGCTGTTGTAAATCGTTCTTCTGCACATAGTTGACCGTCATCGTAATAACAATCCGACTTAGTCGTCTGTCCATATGAATGTCTGTGTACTCACATTGTTAATGTTTAGAAAGTATTGTTCTCTGCGCCAACCCATGGCCTGGCGTGCGAACTACATTGATTTCACTGTGTAAACGGACATCGTTGCCGTGTGATCCCAAAACGCTCCTGAAATGCAAAAACAATGCATTTTCACTTGAAACCATGTCGTGGAAACGGCGCCTTGGTGACACCAAAAAGCCAAGAACGTGAGTCGGGCAGGTTGATGGTTCCCAAACCTCTTGTTCTGAAAAAGCACTGAGGCAGAAAACCATAGAAGAATTCCTGGGCTCCTGATTAGACCTTGTAAACTGCCCACTGCCTTTATTTCGAAGGCCTCTGTTTTCGTACGCTGTGGAGAGCGTGTGTGGGAGTGCTTTGTGCGAAAGCTGCAATCCAGAACAAACTGTATTTTCTCTTTCCCCTGTTGGGTGTCGAAGAAGCTGACTCGCCTGCACAGAGCCGTGATCTCGACCTCTTTTTCCAGCACCTCTGGAATGAAGTGGACGTCTGACCGCGAGTGTCTGTGGCCCGAACGCCGGCGTCGGGCCTCGCTAATGCTCTTACGGGGCTGCATGAGCGCAAATCCCTGCAGCTGAGTTTCACAAAAAAAAAAAAATCTGGTGGACAGCTTGAAGCCGGAGAAGAGGGAAGTTGTTGTGGCAGCAGAAATGTTCATGTATCATCACATACGGGGTGTAAGAATTAGGTGCCGCGATGTGGGGTTCTGTATGAAAGCCAGTAAATTAACACCATAATATTTGATCGTGTCCATAACAGTTACTGTCGATGAAACCATTTTATCTGAACAGATTACCCATAAAAGGCAAAAAAAGGCTTTAGTTGTTGCTTGTAAGTAGATGCCGTTAATGTCTGCGCTTTGGAATTTACAATATATCCTAAAAATGCTCTTGGATCATTTTTCATCACAATTTTACTGTTGTTTGTTACTAATCGCACATTTCTTTCATCTGTCATTTTGGGTTTGTGGAGCCTGAATGCACAATGCATTGAAACGGCACAGTTCTCTCAGTCGTTTGCATTATATATGTTGTGCATGTTGATACCTCGTAAAGACAACCAGTTGTCGGCAGCTCTTGGTTATCCTCTTCTCTCTGTGAATCTCCTGAGCTTGTTAAATCATTTGTTTCTGGTTGTACAATAATTTCCCTGGATGCTACTACCATTGCTAAGCTAAGCTCACTATAATTTTTAGCCACCTGCCCAAAGAAACATTGTGGGAATCATAATTTCTGAATGGCAAGATATATATTACTATGCATTACCATGTATGCAGAATACTGCCATTGTTGTTCATGTCCAATGGCATGAACATTATCTCTACTAGCAGTAGAGATAATTACTACAGTCGTGGTCGCATGAAGTCGCAGCCTTTCAGAAAAATTGCAGTGTCCCCCGTTTCCATCGAGACGGAGTCCGAGCATTTTCTAAAACTTTCACCTTGGGAGCCATCTTCAAAAGTTGCGTTTCCCCTTCTTACCATGGAGATGGAGTATTTTCAAAAACCCGGGTTTTCAGTGGCTCGTAGCAACGCTGGGCCAAGCACACACTCAGTTTGATAAAGTGGCATATATTACTGATGGATGGACGGACGAAGTAATCGAGTTTACTCGAAATCTACTCCCAAAACAAGACCGCATTTGTGTCAGACAGGTTCCTCAATGGGAGCAAACCGCTGCAGTGTGAGCCGCTTCAGGGCCCGTTTAGCTGCTGTGTGCTTTTCACTCCGCCTAAAAAACAAACTCTGATGATCTGCAGCAGATGGAACCTCTTAGTCATTAAGTTTTAAGTCAAACAGCTTCCTGTGAGTCGCGCCTTCACTTGCTCGAAATCTGGTGATTCTTACAGTCAATTAATATCTCTGGTGACTCACTCTTACTGCGAGTTCTTGTTTTGGAGCCGGCTGTGTCATCACACACTCGTAACCTTAATGAATCTTCTTCTGTTGGCGGTTGGTGGAGAATTGCTTGTTAATTACGCTTTGTGGCATTAGCATGGGGATGGAATTCAAAAGGTAGACGAGCTCAGCAAATCTTTAACTGGAGCATTTGCTTGTGACTGTGCTCATTAGAAAAACAGAAGAAAAAAAAAAATGATATGCAGGAGAAAATATGTGAACGCATGTTTGTCGAGTCAAGAGATTCATCCTTTATGGGTGCATTAATTAGGCTGCTGGATTCGTCTAATTGGCCTCCGCGTGGTGCAACGGTTTGTGTGACCAAGACGTCCTTTTTTTTTGGTTTTTCTGCCCAAACCAGAGAGACATTCAAAAGCAACCAAAGCACACTCAATTGACCTTGTTGGCTTGTATGAAGGATCCTGCAAATAGAACTAAAGGCTCTGTGAGGGGAAGGATGGCCCCTTTCTTCATTTTCCTTCCCAGCGGTTTTTTCTTTTGTCTGTTTTCTCGACGCAATGACAAGCAAACAGCTCTCTCATGTGTCCCATGTCAAGCCGGTAAATAGACCAGAGATATATTTTTAAACTGGGTACTTTAATTGGAGCGCTGCCGGTAATGTCACTGTTCCATCTTCCAATATGTCCAAAGAAAATACTTCATCCCCGCCTCTTCTTTCTCCCCTCCTTCTGTTAATTAAGGAAAGGCGTTTAAATGTCATGCATCACATCTAATGATGTCTGACGAGTTCTGCGCTCGTAGGAGCCGGGGGGGGGGGGGGGGGGGCAGCAGTTAGGCTTCAAACCAAGTGTAAAGAAGGGGGGATCGAAATGAATTAAATAATATGAATTTACAAAACATACAAAACACATGCTTGAAAACTGCTTCAAAGCTTCACTTTCAGTCGTGTCCAGACAGGAAGCAGAATCAGAGCCGAGGCCCGACACTCTGGTAAATTGTCCTGGAGGGCCGAGGGTGCGACTCAAGTGAAAGTAGCGCTCGGTTAATGTATGCATGCACGCCAGAAGATCCGCGTACGCATAATTACACACGCCGTGGCGGGCTGCCACCATCAAACCACTCCAAGCTCATTAAGCTACTTCGTCTTTCACCTCTGGATTGTGGGGCTCGTGTCGGTGGGCAGATTACCCCCGTATTGCCTCCCCGACGCCGGGCGAGTCGGACCCTCCGAAAGGCCTTCATCAATTATAGAACAAATAATCGAATGAATAAATGATGAAGAGAAAAGCTGTTGTGGCGAGCCGTCTGCAGATTGCATCATCTCCGGGCCAAAAGGTCAGGATGCTATCAACCTAGCAAGAGCTTGGCACGATTTAACAGGCACTGCCCCACTGGCAAGGGGGCGACCACCCGGAGGACACCTCAGCAACGCGCGCCGTGTGGTAATGAGGCCGCGGCGTAGAGGCGGTTAACGACTACTCATGCGGCACGCGGGGAAGGTTTCCCCTCCATCGCCCGGCTGGGATGACCTCCGGGGCTCCACCCTGACCGTGGCGCCCGCCGCTGGGTCCGCCCTCCTCCTTCCCTCCGCCGCCCCGCGCCGTGAAATACAAACTGCATGTGGCTAAATTCCGACGAGCTCCATAACAACATCCTCGGTATTTGGTTAAAGGGAGGGTGAAGAGGCGAAGGCGCGGTGGGAAAAAACCAAAACAAAACAAAAAACAAATACATATACACACACACACACAGAGGCAAAAATGTGCATATGAAAACTGCTCATGCTTATGCAGCGAGTTGGGAGAGAATAAAGCACTTAAAGACGAGCCCCGGCAAACGCACAAAGAAACATTTTCTCCTCGCAGAACACATCAGAGGGGAGAAGGATGCCTGACAGTCCCTGGAGGCCCCGTGTGATTCGGGACTGTAATCCTGTTATGGCATCTTTGATCTCTTCTTCCAAATCCTAATTTCAAACAAACACTGCAGACATGTTCAATGTTTCTGGGCAGATCATGCAGAGCCGAGAGGACGCGCGAGCGAGAGGAGTGAGTGAGGGATTGGGGAAGACGAGAGGAAAGAGGAGCGATTGCGAGGAGAGCGGAGTGAATGAAAAGGCGGATTAGGGTCTTGACCGAAATGGATAGCGGAGGCACGGGAGCAGAACAAAGGGGACTACTGGAAGGCCCAGAGTGTGACAGCTATAAAGAAAGCAGTCAGCCTCGGGCTGAATAACTAGCAGCTTGCCCACCTGTGTTACCCACACACACGCACACACACGCGCGCACACACACACATTTGGGCTGCCCAACTTCAAAGATGGCAGGCTGCTTTTGTGTCTTTGGGGGTGAGGTGGGTTTTAATGAGAGGCAACCGCACGGAATAAACATCAATAATAAGAAAACGTAGCCGGACCAACCTGCAGGGGGTGCGGTGGGTAGTTGAGCCAGACCTCCCGCAGGCCCTGTGAAGACAGAAACAGAGGGAGAGCAAGAGATGAAGCGTTTCCCCTCGGCACCGAGGTCATACGAGTTAATGAATACAGCGCAGACGACACACAGATGGCATAAATAAACACGGTGTATAAATAAAAACCACAAAGGAAGAACTTACAGCACACATCAGGCAATAACGCCGAGACATTTGATCATTTTAAAGGAAATAATAGCTCAAAAAACTTTGGACAGTGTAGAGTTTACAGTACTTCTATCAACTGGATGGGAAATAAGGGGTGCAGTTGTTAAAGAGAGGAATACTGTCCCATTTTTTTAATGATGATGGATTGCAACTGAATCCTTTTCTATTGAACTGTTTCCCTTTGACAGTTCAGAACAGTTAGTAGGAAAGTGTAGCACCTGCACTCTTCTACTGTAGAGTTACAATATCAGATGTTGAGATGTTGCTTTTGTTTCAGATTTTTCAAATCCAGTGTGTTATTGACTTTCAACCCGTCTTCACATCTGACAGCCTTCGCCTCGCTGAAACATTCCCTTTAAACCCTGTAATATCAAGGACCTGCTGCCAATTAACTCCATTAGTTATCAAATGGCCCATGATTTAATTGTGCCAAGTCCTTTTCCAATCTTTTGTTCCTTCTACCTCAACTTTTGAGGTGCATGCACTCTCTAAAATGCTTCTTGCTTTCAACAATGTTATGTGAATAATTGGATGCAATCGGTTGCAAAATGTTCCTCTCGCTGATTTTCATTAAAACCATTTACATTTCCAGACATATATTGCCCCTGCTCTATATTTTAAAGATGTCTGGCTGCCATCAAATCACAACGTTGTTGGTACGATGAACTATTTCCCGAGTCCATAAAAGTCTGCAAGCCAAGGCTTCAGAGCCACGCATGTTTTTCCCTTTAGCCCCTCTGTAATATCTCCATGCAGCTTTTTAGAAATGTACATCTAACTAAACATTTCAATTGTGTCTTAGGCTTCGCAAGATAACTTGACCACAATGCTGAGAACTGTTAAAAACAGCTTAAGGAGCTGAATCCATCAACCAACCTAAAAACTAAACGCAATCTCAAAACCTAAAGCAGCTAAAAATCCAATAAGATGTTATTTGTGATCCAATCGATGGGGTTAACTTCTTTTTAATAAACCAAATGATACAACCTGCTTCGTGAACTGTGTTACACATGCTTGGTGGCTTGAAATCAATTAAATTTGCAAAAGTGGCAAAATCTACTCTTGGTCATAAAGGTTGCAGACCTCTGCCCTGGTCTGTATGTCAAAGTGTCCTTGGGCAAGACACATAATGCTAAGTAGCTTCAAATAGCACTGCAGACATTTCCTGCATATGGGATTATATAAACGTCACAAGTTGGTTCCACTCACACAAAAAAGAGCATTTTGATCCTTTTTTTTTTTTCACGACTGATGATAAAAATGGCCTCGCGTCAATATGAAGCAATAATGTGCAAAAGCAGAGTCGCAGTGAAAATAACTCCAGGCGAGGTGAAGCTCATTTCCAAACCTGAACGTCTGCATACTGACCACCCACCGAGGAGCTCGGTAGCAGCTGCAGGGGGAAGGTTGCGATGTGGATTTGAGCGGAAAAACCAAGGGCGTGACGCGGCCATGAGGGGTTGGTGGGATTTAGCGCGGGGACGGGAGGCGTCTCCGGAGACAACGCACGTCGACGGCGCTGGACTTCTGCCGGCCCTGTCTGCGCCGAGAAATATGTGCAAGATCAACAAGCTTCATTGGCCCTGCTCTGAGGTAACCACTCAAGATCGAATGGTCGGGAGACACAGGCTGAAAAATATACATCAGAGGAAGGGAAGGGGGGGGGGTAAAAGCTGTGGCTCTCAAGTTGTTGCCAAGGACAACGCCAGCCAGAGGCAGTTTTGGGCCTGGGGTCTAATGTTAGGTGAGTCATGGTGGGGATAGAGATGTGGAGACGGCCTCTAAAGCACAATATCACTCAGGTGTTTAAAAGGTTCGAGGAGATAAACCTTTAAAATGCAGCGTTAGCCCACAGGGACGAGCAGCGGGGGGGGTTTGAGGTTGTGTGTGGTCAGCGGCATCGCATGGGCGCCTCATCTTCTTAACCCACCCAGCTGGCAACCCATCGCCTTGAGCACGATGAAAAATTCATGAAAGTGGTCAATACATTTGAGTAAACGCTTCCTTTCGGTTGCTCGTCTCCGAAAAGCGCCGAGCGCCGAGCAGCAGGTACCGAGCCACACACTGGTAACTTGGCGCGTCGAAAAACAAAACAATCAAGAGGCGCCGCTAATGTATCGCTGTGATTTTTGCAAGCGGGCAATTTGCAGTAAAAAAAAAAAGAAGAAAGAAAAAAAAGAAAAAATCCTCGAAAACGATGCATCTGAATGTGGCGTCGCAGAGCACGAGAGGAAGAGGGTGGAAGAACAACAAGGACTCTGGAGAAGTGAAGTGCACACAAGTTGCTTCAGCTTGTGATCAAGGCTTGTGATTAAAATCCAACCACAGGGCGCACGCCATCCGCCCACATGCTGTATATAGACCCCAACAGCTAATGTTTCAATTACAGCCATTGCAAAGACAAGGCAGACAACGATTAAGCCAGCATCGAGTGGGGATTTAAGAATAACAACAGGTTTTTTTTTTGGGGGGGGTGTTTTTTCCCTCATTCTCACTCTCTCTTCTCGCACAAGGAAGGTATAATTACTGGGGGCACAAATCATCATGTGCAGCTGAATCACAGGCATTAGGAGTTCTATAGCTCCAGCGCGGCAAACAGTGGAGGAGGGAGAAAACCTACAGCGCACATGTTTATCCGTATGTCAACAGCCAGATGATAATGACAGTTGAAATTAAAAGCAAAAAAATGAAAGGCAGCTTGCAGGAATCACGTGTGATCTGTGTTTTCAGGTGGGTTTTCCATGTAACCCAGCGGGGGAAATTGAGGCACGGGCTCGGGGGGGGGCCTTGCGAGCCAACCGTGAATAGTCAAGGCAGCTATACCCTCTACCCACACACATGTGCACATGCTCTTCCCCCACCGGCCCCCTGGGATTGTTGGCGAGCCATGATTGGGGCATAATGGTGCTCCTCTCCGACAAGCTCCACTGCGCCCTGACAAATTGGTCTCTAGCTCGGGGCTGCCAATCAATCCATCAGACGTAGTAGTGGTAGCGCAGGGGTCGATAGGAGATAGCGTGGCTGATCAATACCAACATAAAAGCAGTCTCCGAGTCCAAAACAGTGACTTCTATCGGAGGCCGGTCAAGGTGATCTTCCGAATATGCAGGGGAAGCTAATGCCGGCGCTTTGGAGAAGCGTATCGCTTGGATTTATGGCCGAGGTGAAGAGCGCTCCTCTTTACAGTTCGCCACAGAGTGTGGGCGGAGCGGCGCGCATGGCTGCAAAATGGCCTGTGGATGAGCGAATGCATGCCAGCTATTAGCAAACCAAGGACACGTGGTTGGAGAATGCATGCACGCACTCACACTCTGGACACTGGAAAGTGAAGCCAGAGCTGTTACAGGACAAAAGCGCACAAATTGTGCAGAGAATGGAATCGGGTCATGGAGGAGGCCAAGGTGGAGAGGGGTCCTGAGCGGCTGAGTGAAAAGACTGATAAAATGCTTGTTTGACCATGCAATGTTTGTGTTTATTCTGTTTTTATTTTTATCTTTAAGGCGCAAAACCAAATAATGTGCTAATGTAGAATGAAGAAAGCCTGATGGAGGGGTTTCTATTGCTGCAAGCCCGTGCAGCAACATGAATATGAAGGATACGTACGGTTGTCTACTGATGTACCAAGACCTCAAAAAACAGTACCAGTGTATATTTCCAATAACTTGATCAATTTGTTGAACCTGGAAGAAGCTAATACAGGGGTGCCAAACCCATTTTAGTTCAGGGGGGCGACATTCATCCCAATTTCATATTGAGACTGGCAAAACGGTGTCGTAATAACCTTTAAATTTTAACTTTAAAGTGACAGTATATGTGACAAAAATGTCTATATTCTGACAAAACCAAAGACGTTACTACAATCTCAACATGAAGCTAATTTAAATGAAACCTTCTGGTGCAAAATACAATACTTCTCCTATAGCTGCTATGTTGCTAACGTCGAGGAAGCTAGTTCTCATCTGGTTGGCTTCACATTTTTACCATTTGCTTGGTGGTTTGCTGGGCCAGACTAGAGCCTCTTGAAGGCCAGTTTTGGACAACGGGCCTTATGTTTGACACATCTGAGTTAAGAAATTGCATACTAGCTTGGTTTGCTTTGTGCTTACAGTGGCATTTTTCAACATAGGATTGCAATATGTAAACAGCAGGGATTACCATCAGACAGCTGTTGTGATGGATATTATACATGAGAACTTTTTCTTTTTTTTACCTTCCACTGCAATAATGTTTGCTGGGCTAAGTGCACTCGTGGGATAATTATGATGTTATTTTTAGCCAAGTGGAAACTCACTAAGAGCTCGTAAAAATGTATAGAAACGTCAGAACTGCTGTAGGAAATTATTTTGTTGCACACAACACCAAGTACGCTGACGAGACGGGATAATTATAATTTCCTGTATTTGCTCCATTAAGGCATTCTGGATTTGTGCTGCATTCAAAGTCTAATCAGAGTTCTGCTGATTCACCTGGTCTCGATGTTTCGATGTTCGAACATACGCCAATTCTTCTATTATGCCAGCTTTACTCTAATTAGGATCAAACCTGAAAAACAGTCTCACACACTCATTAACATGCATGTTGTTCAGCTGTGGGAAGGAAATACCAGTGAGAACCATCAGGACTCAATGGGCTCGGGTTGATCTGGTTGGTCACATGGTCTCATTTTGGACATTGATAAAACAAATCACATGTCCCAAGCTGGCAAAAAAACAAAACAACCTTTTACAGCAGCAGCTCCTGAATCGGAACACCAAGCACAGCTGATGTGTGCATGTGAGGCTTGTAGCGACAGGTGAGCCATTTGTGTCCATCGTCAATGGGCTGTGCTGAAGCTGTTCAGACATTTTCGAATTTATAAGACAGGCCTTGCATTTCAGGGCTCTGCTGATTGGCGTCTCCCAATTATCTCAGTCCATTTGTTTGGTCTGCAACCGGATTCAGATGGCAGCTTTCATAGTCTCACCAATTAATTCTACTGGAGATCATTGTTTTAACCCGACGATGTGTGACACATCTCATGTTTATAGAACCCGTATCATTTGGTAAACCACCTGCCTGAGCCACGAGCTACGGCTCAGCTCCCAATGCTGTGAAAACGAACTTTACTTATTTAGCTCAATTAAGTGTTTGAGCATGTCCACGTCTTTGTCACATTCACTCATTCATATATACATGATAAGACACTCGTGGAAATTGCTGCCATGGCTCACGCACCCCTGGGAGTGCCATGGGATTCAGTGCGTCTTGCCCAAGGACACTTTGACACATGAAAAGGGCGAGATCGATCCCCCAACCCTGGGATTGGTAGCCTACCCACGCTACCAACTGAGCCATCATTTAATGTCTAATCCCTCCACTTATAAGAGTGCTGACTCGAATTCTCTGTAAACGGCTTAGTGTATTCAGAGTGTCAGAATCATCTTCCATATTTTAACAGTTTGTACCAAATGTCTTCTCTTTTTCACAATATCGTATATATATATATATATAAAGACATTGAGAAAACACCAACCTGGTTAGAAATATTGAAGAAAGTAGTCACTATATTTTTTTAAATATCTTGATTATGTTGATCTACAGCTTCATTTGGTGAGCCAATGCCAAACTCTACATGAGCCATACACTTCAGCTCAGCTCTGAAGGTCATGTGGTTAATTCCTGGCTCTCAACGCTAAGCATCCACATGGTGGATGTATGAAAGTAGCGTACTCCTTTTAGAGCTGCACATGCTGAGATTTGGGCTCGTGGGCCAATTGGGTTGATGATCAACGTGCCACAATCAGGCCGCGGTCCTTCTTCATGTACTTGTGAGGCTTAGAAGCTGCTAATCAGCCGCTGCTAATCTCTTGACCGGGCCTTCAAAGAAGCCCTCTTCATCTCTTTTCGCACCAACAAGTTCACAGTACTCATTCTTAGGGCATTGCCAAGATTTAAAAAAAAAAAAAGCGACCATGCAATTTCCAAGTTTGCTTTAACCGAATCAAACCTGCCAAGTGTGAACACATTCTCCAAATTTTGAAAAAGGCTTGAAAGATTTAAACTGTTTGGCATCGCTGCCCGAGTCGGCGGCTCTAAAACCCTTTTTGGCTCGGCCCCCAGAAGTGAGAGAGGCAAGCTAAATTGCCAAAAGTTATTATCTCAGCGCCACGGTGGCCATCTTTGTTGTCACAGCAACCTTTGCCGAGTTTTGTTGTTCCGAGTATGTGCGCGCCAGTGTGGCAATGTTAATAAAAATCCAACAGATTAGCCCGTGGGCCACCGGTGAGATCATTATGATGATTGCTCCCCAAAAAGAGGCACTTCCCGCAGGATGGCAGGGTGGCGTCAACATCTTTACCCGGCAATATTGCACCGCTGTCGAGTCCAGGTTGGGAGCAATCGAGCAGCTCCCCCCCCCACCCCCGAAGAAGACGCTTCCTGCCTCTCTGCTGATGCTTTAATAACCTCCACAGTAATGTCATTAGCAAATTAGCATCTATTGTTTCCTCCAGGCTTCTGTGTGCAATGGAGCTGGATTCCATCCTCGGCGAGAGCCCGGTTGTTTGGGAACCGGTGCCAACAAAGGTGATGTGTTGAGAGGAAAACAAGGGGACGGAAATAACTGTTGTGCTCCAGCCATGAATGCCATACCAATTAGGGAATAGCACAGAGATGGAGAAGAAGGGGGGGGGGTGGGGGTGTGTGAATGGGGACACTATTTGTCTGACGGGGTCTTCAGGTGGAAATTACACGAGTGCTTTGTTTTATGGAGCAAGTTCGGAGTTTTACCTCCGCAGTTGCAGGGCTTTTGTTTTGACTTTGTCATAAGAGGACTGCAGTGAAACATCTGTGGGGGTAATGACATCCCGGAGTGAGGGAGAGAGCAGAGAATAGAAAGGAAAGGCATTGAAAAACAAGGAGGGGAGCGGGGAGAAAGTCACCAGACTGCATCCTTTTGTGTTACCAAGGGAAGGAGGATATGGGACTGATCAGCCATGTGTGAATGGAGTACCGTCCCTACAAATAGGAGTGGCGAAATCCTCCAGTGTGTGATGGAGAGAAATGTACAGTCCTTCAGTTTCACACAGCATCTCATTAGCTCAGTAATGTTCTGTGTTAAGACCATTTTGTTTTTTTATTTGTCTAATTATTTATTCGTCAAATTGCATGTTTTTTTTTAATTATATATATATATATATATTTGGTAAAACAGTAAACAGAAGAACATAAAAACCATACATTTAAGAAGAGTCTTTGTCTTATTTTTATTATCTTATTTCTTTATCTTTTAAAGACCAAATAAATTGAAGAGAATATTAAATGACAATGTAAACATGTAGAATGGCGCGAGTTATGTGTATACTGTACATCTTTATTCCAACTTTCCATTTAGGCTTTATTTGAATTGTATTTATATTAATTTTAGAATAATATAATGGCCTTATTTAAAAATTATCCTAATATAAAATGGGGGCAAAAAACTGAATCTGAATCAATTAAAGACAATTCAATGTAATAAATTAAATTATAAAGAAAATGTTGAAGAAATAATTATTGTAAAAACAATATAAAAATACAATATCAGACAAATAATACAATATGCGTGTTGTAACATATTTTCATTAACATATTGATTCAATTTAGATTTATTTTGATAACAAGGACAAAAAAAATACTTATCTAAAGATCTGGAAAAGAGAATTGGTTGTTGAGTTATATAGGCATGTCTGTATCCATTGTATGTGATATACATCGCAATTCAGTTTATCGTATTAAGATGATTTAGTTTATGATAAACAGAAAAATAAAAGTCATTTAAAAAATCTGAGAAAATCACACGGAATAAATCAAAAAACCAAAACATAATAAACTCACAGAGGGTGTAACTATGACTAAATAAGAACTGTAGCAAAGCACAAATAGTCCGTTTTTAACATTAAGGGTTTCCTTCCTTTGCCGTTGGGATTTATGTCGTCATTACATTTTGCGTCCTAAAAAGTTTTCTCATGTCTCACAGTGGAGACCTTTGTTGACCCGTTGTTGTGGAAGTATATTACAGAAGCCGAGTGGTTTCCTCAGATCACAGAGTTTCATCTCGCTCTGTTCCTGTCCATGTCTCTGGTCTGATCTGGTCGGCCCCACAGCTCACCACCCCAACACCGCCACTGTACCACCCGGCTGCTGTTTGGCTTTCTGGTCTGCGTCCATCTGTCTCCTCTCAGCTCTGTATGACAGAGCAGCCATCAGGAGGATTCAGCAGGGGGGGTGGGGGGCGGGGGGGGGGAGTGACAAGCCATACTATTTCCATCCTCAAGTCTGCACGTCTGAGAAACTTTGAAACCAAAGTTGGACGAAAGGCTCCACTTCTCTGGGAGATTTCAGTCCTCCCCGCCGCATTCATCCACTTAAGGACACGTGAAACGTTGGTTTCACCTTGCAGCAGAAATGAACTTACTGCCTCCGTTTAATGGCCGTGATCTCGTTATTGACCGTGATCGACTACGAAGGCTTTTCAAGTGCAGCTTTGGTCTTTCTGCATGTTCATTTCGTGTAGGACAGAATGATTTTATAGAAGATGGCAAAACTGTAATTCACGGGTAAAATATTAGCAAAAAAGGGATGATTGCAGTAAAAAAACAAAAAAAACAAACACCACAATTACCTGGTTCAGGAGGGAAACACTGAGATGGGACAGTATTCTCTATTATTCAGCTTATTTTTGGTGAAGTTCTGCATGTTTCATTCATCCATGAATCCCATAGTGGACAGACAAGTCCTGGCTTTGCCGTCCCATATATCAAAGTGCCGTCAAGGCAAGACACTGAACCAAAAATTGCTCCGAACTGAGGGGATTGTATTGTAGGACTGAATGAACTGTACCTGTAAAATTAGATACAATCACCCAGCCACGATGAAACAAGCATAAGCCCTACAGAAACAAGGAATATCGCTCATCTTCAGAAACCAGCCTACCTTCAGTCCAAGTTACATTGTTTATCCTCACAGTAAAGAGTCACTTCTTTCACTGTGTACTTTTCCCAAAAAATACCTTTTTGTCTTTTATGCATTAATGCTGACTTCCATGCATCTCCTACTCGTAGTAGTTGTGGAACCGGCAGGAGATGGTGACGTGCGTTGGTGGATTTTTAAACGGCGATATTAATTTGTTGTGCTGCTACCTCTTGTGGCAACGCTACTGTTTGTTCAACAACTTCCTTCTCGAATCCAAACTGCCACCGTACGATGGATCCCAAGCTCTTTTTCTCTAACTCGTCTTCTTCCGTCTTCCGTGTCCGTCCGCACATGCCGCTACCCGCTAGCACTCTGCTAAGCGAAGGTTTATGACGTTGCCCTCGCGAGAGTACGGGACGTCTGGAGGTGCAGTCCTTTTGTTTCCGGGTCTGCCGGATGCAGCTGGCGATCTAACACCGCCGGCTAAAGGCTACACTGTGACCCCCGTCCCCACCGTTATATTTTCTTTGTAAAAACACTTTTGAACGTGTGTAACTCCTGCAGTTCAAAGCAGAAAAACCTGCTTCCAAATGTGTTCTTTTTCAGGTTACTGGGGTAAAAGCAGAGGCTATTATTTGAAATCAACTTTGAAAGCCTCACATTACGTTAGATACTTTGCCCATTTACAAAGTGAATAAAAGTTTATCACTGTTGTATCGACCATTTTAATTTCTTGCCTTCTTGAATAAGCCGCAAAGCTCACAAACACTCGTCTCCGGCTGAATCCAAACAGTCTAAAGAGATGCTTAAGAAGAACAAAGATTATAGATCATGTTCCCATTTGACCATCATTACAGGGTCGGAATTGATTTTCCTTTAAGATGTTGCTGATTATGGGACTGTTGAATGGTTTAGCCTCTGTTCACTTCTTGTCTTGTCATCATCTCTGATCATGGGGGTGGGGGGGGTTGTCAAGCTCAATCGCTTGACAACTCCTGTCAACTTTCATGGCCAGCGGACGGCAATAAAACAGAACCAAGGACATAGAAACAAATACTCTTCGCTCTGCACTTCAACACAATGGCCGACCTCACAGTAGTCATAGTAGATTCGGCTGAGAATGAAAACAAATCAAGGTTCTGTCAAATGTGGTGCAAAAACAAGATAAAATGTGAAGCAGAGAATCAGATTATTTCCCTAAGTAGATAAATAAAAAGTTCCGGTACAACAGAACTATGATTTAAACGTGTATTCTGCGTGTAAGGCTTTGAAAGATTCAATCTGGAAGCTTCCGATCTGGTTCCTCAAAGACGTCTGATTTTGATCAAACATGTTTGATAGATTTCTGTGTCGTGTAGCGTGTGGGAGTCGCCAGCTGAATCCCAGGCAAACAACATCGATGGCCAATTAGAGCCGGGCCTGCTGCTAACATACTACACAAGCTGCAAGTCACTTAATTGATTCATAACGTTTCTCGCCAAGATGAATGCAAATACTGATGCAGTCATCAATTATTCATGCTTCTCATCTCGCACACATGCTTCGCAAACAATAGCAGGTGTCCTGCTCCAGACTGGCAAACCACGGCGCTCCGCGCCTCCAGTTCATCTTTCAGTATAGAAGAACGCCATGCTGCTTTTTGGCTTTATCCAGATCTTCATCTCACCCCCCCCCCCCCCCTCCCACCCACAGTCTCATTGTTTCTGTCCCCGTACAGATTGGCTTACAAGCAATAAGCAGCTAGTCTAAAGTACTGCGGAATAAAGGAAGATTAGGATGGATCTCAGGTTCTGGGAGGCTGGCAAAGCCTCAAGAAGGCGCAACTTGTATGGGAAAAAAAACCAACCAAAAAACGCGTTGCATTTCCATCAATTCTGATTGGGTACTACTCAACATGTCCGTGCAAAGGAAGGATACAAATATGCATACTTCAAAGATAACTAAACAGTGTTTGAGGGCAGAAACCAAATGTGAATCTGCAATTACCCCACTGTTGAAGAGGAGTCTTCCAAACAGCTGCCGGGCCTCGTCCAAGCCTCCTTCCAGATATACGGCGCCTGCATCGAGGAAGAGAAATGAAACGATATCAATTGCAACAGGAGATGCACTAGAAGTAGTAGTAACAGTAGAAGCAGCATTAGTAGTAGTAATAGTAGTAACAGTATTGTATTATCATAGCAATGGTGATTCTTGTGTCATAATAGAAGCAATAGTAGTCGCACCCATTGTCGCAGCAATCATAATAATATAGTAATGGTTATTCTAATTTTAGTGAGAGTCGCAATTGTACTAGTACGAGTAGTAGCAATTGTAATACTATAGCAACAGCTATTCTACTCATTGTAGTAGTTGTAATAGTCGTAGCACTAGTAGTAGCAGCAATTGTAATAATATAGTAATAGGTATAGTAGCAGTAGTACTAGTAGTAGTATTAATAGTAGTAGCAGTAGCAGTAATCGTAAAATTATAGTAATAGTTATTCTCATCGTCGTAGTGGAAGTAACAGTTGTAGTAACAGTAGTAGCAGGAGTAGCAATTGTAATATCATAATAACAGCTATTTGCATCATTGTAGTAGTAGTAGTTCATTTGTTCCTTTAATTGAGAGGCCTGGGGTCGCCTCCTTTTTTATTACAAATTTTATTTACAATATTATAGAGATGGGCAAATAAAGCTTCAAAGCAGATTCATGAACCACTTTCTCTATGTTTTGAAGCCACTAGATGGCACTCTGTTCAATAAATGTTTGAAAACACACTTCATTGACAGTCTTTCAGCCTCTATCTTCAAACCAAGAGTGCCACCTGGTGGAGTCAGAAAATATAGAAAGTGGTTCATGAATCTGCTTTGAAGCTTCATTTGCCCATCTCTACAATATTACATACAAAGTCACGCACGCATACAGACGCACACTCACACAGGGCAAACTGTGAAGCCAACTAAAACACATCTGTCAAAAGAACACATAAAACCAAACACAACACATAATAACTATAATAACTATGGGGTCATCCAAAAATCTAAATACAACAGTAGTAACAGTAGTAGTGGTAGTACAACCAATCAAAGTAGTAGCATCAAATGTAATAGAACAGTAATAGTTATAGTAGAAGTAATGGTATCAGTGGAATCCGTAGTAGTAGTTACCAATTAGAGAGAGCAGCTCAAAAACTCTGAACTCAGATTTCAAAACTGTTCCTCACAGAAGGAATTTCTAGTTGTTCCGTATATGAACTGACTTTTTCAGGTCGATTCGAGTGAGATTTAGTTTGACACTGGTCAAAAAACGAGGCTAAAGCTGGACTGGATGACTTTTGAAGTTTGGAGGTTCCGCTCATGAATAAAAGTAACACCAATGGTAGCAGCTGTGGGTCTGAGGTCTGAGGACAGGGCACCAAAGCCAGGGCGATGGTCCACCAGGCTAAATAGAAAGATTTCTGTCTTAATTCAAAACAAACGGCATTCTTCCCATTTTGAAGAGTCTGCGGTAGAAAACTGGTAGAAAACACAAGACACATTCCACAGATTTATAGTCACTGTGACAAATGTGTGATGTTCCACCAGCGCATAACTGGTGTAAAAAGAATTTCGAGCAATTCCGAGGCAATTTCAGACTTCTCTCCTAATGGAAAACTTAAAATTAATTGAACTCTGCAGTGAGTTATAATTGCTTTATTAAAAGTAGGAGTGCATTTTTATTGCTTTTTGACGGCAAAATGACCTCGGGCTTCCTGTGCAGATCCACCTCCCTTTTGTCGGAGAGCAGGAGGAGGAGGAAGAGGAGGAGGAGAGGACCGCACTGGCACGCCGAGATGGAAGTGGCGAAGGTCACGTAAAGTACACACCACAATTGCAAGCCTGCAGGTGTGAATGGGCCTGACAAGCGCGTGCGAGCGCACATGTACCGAGCTATGCACGTCATGGTCGAACTCATTCAGGGACGTCGTGGATAAACATGCAATGTCCTCTTTGTCCGTCGCCTACACAATGCGTGACGACTCTTTCTGCACAGATGCCCGCTCAATCCGACGGGAGGAAAACACACGTGTGTGTGGACGGCAACACGCAAGACAGACAAAAGACACCGGACAAAGGAGACAATTTGATAGAAGATTGGCTCCAAAATGAGGAGAGCTGCCATCACAGCAAGCAGGGAACAAGAGAAGTATTCCAAACTTCCCTCTCTATGGGGATCGCACGCAGCTCCTCCAGTTCGCTCGCCTTCTACAGTCGGCTTCTTTTCACAAGTTGCCTCTGCTTTAGTTGTTTTGCTCCTCTACTGTCTCTGCTAAAATCAGTGGCACTATCACGGTGCCTTTAAGCTGCATACAACTTCCAACCATCACACTTAGGGTGGCTCATTCAATTTAGAAAGCAATAACCACCTGGCAAATTGGGTATACAATCGTGCGGCGGTTTTTATTATGTGCATAAATGAGCCGGTGGAAATGGGGCGCGGTGCGGTCGCCGGTCTAAACGCGCAAACTGCTTCTCATGGAGCGACATGGAAAACATATGAGGGATTCATCACCTGGGGAGGCGAAACTGCTTTCAGATGGCTAACAGGCCATTTGCACACGCGCGGACGGCCAAGATGCGGCCCTACATAACGGAAACCATAAAGGAACACAAACAAAAGCGTCGTCGTACAGAGGCGAACACAAACACTCGATCTGCCTTTCATAGCCTTCCATTCTAAGCCGAACGGGTAAATCACGGCCAGGCATTGCTCAAATGTTCGTAAAATTTGATTAAGCTTGACAACTGTCTCGCACAGCAGCCACTTGGGCGAGGAACGGGCTCTCTTTCAGTTAGGGGCCCTTTAATAATGTCAAAGTCGGGATGTGGGGTGGAATAACGCGTCGTTTGTGAATTTATGAACAGCTTTAACCATTTTTCAAACACACGACTATGTTTGTCAGCTCCCACTTTTCTTACGGATAACTTTTACTAAGGAAAGCTGCGGAACTCCTTTCAAGGCATTGATATGTAACCATCCGTTTTCTGCCCTACATAGCGCTTTATTCGAGGTTCCTTTGACGTGTGTAAATCTATTTCTGAAAACCTAATGGCAGGCAAAGCTTCAGGCCCCCCATGATCCTTGGCAACCACTCATGACGGGGTTCCAGACCCTGGGAAACCACTGGTGGTGTGGAAGTGACAACAGGGTTGTATAACCAAATAAAATGAATAGTGGTGGGGCATTAATTCACTTTTGAGACAATTTAGAGGTAGAAAATTGGGAATATCAAGGATTTTGGACAGTCTTACCACTTTCCAATAAACCCATCCTCTGTTCAGCTATGATGTACAAAGAAAACATGTAAACTTGACTAAGAGATTCGCTAGGGTGGAATCAAAGCTGGGATGTTGTCAATGTTAAGCAAGAGTGCTACCAGCTACACTACCGCATGGCACATGATTCTAGTTTAAGTCTTACAGAAGTATACGGCAATTACTAAAGATTGAAAATTTCAGTGTGTCAGCTTTTTCACGAGGTTTATCTGTTAATGGAACCGGAAATGGATGTTTTCTGCTCCGAATATGACTGAAACTAACTAAGCCAGATAATTAAAATGGGGTTAGTGTTGCTCAGTTGGTAAAGTGGGCTCCTTCCAGTTCCGAACGTTGGCAGTTTGATGCCCTAACAATCTGTTCACGAGTCAAAAGTTTCCTTTGGCAAAACACTGAAAAGTTCCTCTTGATGAACATTTTGCAAGACAGTGCTCAGGATTTCACAGTGCGGAAGATCGTGTGTGCGGATTGATGGATGTTGATGATCATGTAATCTGCACTGGAATTCCTGAAGTGGTAGAAATGCGGTATTATTCACTACTTTATGTCTGCTTTTGCGGCGGTGACCCTGAAGATCTCCGGCACCCCCTAGAGACTGCACACCCCAGTCTCTAATCTGATGACCTTTTTATAAGATGAAAATCCAGCTGTGTGGTAAAATAATAGAGGCAGTTTGCACATCTTGGAAGCCACCTGCAGTGCTTATGACCATTTGAACTGTTAACAGTTTTCAGTTATGACCAGTAAATCAAGAGCCTCCGTCGAGTCTCCAAACACAGCAAGCCACTAAAGCCCTTGCAGATGTGCAGCAGTATAAAAGCCCTCTGTAATCTTGGCGTGACGGGGCGAGCGCCTCGTTGAGGCTGACCGCACCGGGCTCAGGAGACGGGAGCAGCTCCTTACAGGATGTTTTCCGCTAAGCATCATCAGAGATTTGTGGTTTTCACCATAATGGAGACCCTCGCTTCTTCAACATTGCTCCACGGCAGATGTTACCCCTGGAGACCAGCTGTGGGAGGGTAAGAAGGCCCTCTTCAGACCCCAAGTTTTGAATGCCTTTCAACTATCGCTCAGAGCACATCCGTGTGTGTGAGTGGTGAGGCTGATGGGGGGGGGGGGGGGGGGGGTGGTGGTGGTTGGGGCCGCAAGGCAGTTTTCCTCATGTTCTGATGACACAGCAGATCTGCAAAGTTCCAATAAAGGATGGCTCTCAAAGTGGCTGAAATCCAAAGTTTGCGATTAGAAAACTTCTACCAAGACTGTGGTGGTAAGCAGAGGGAAGCCACAAGGGCTTTAAAAAGGTATTAAAAAAAAAAAAATCTCAAAGCAACACCTTTTGGTGTCAATCAAAGAGCCTGTGGATGAAGAAACCAAGATATGCAGTTAAATCTAGCGAAAGCGCTCTTCACAAGACGGCTGCCCATGCAAAAAGTGTGCCCCTAAGCAATCCAATCAAATGCGCAACTCGCCGTGATCATTAAACGGAGATCTGTGCTTCGCGGTGCAGCCCATCAGCCTGCAAAGTTGCTGCTGACGCCCTGAATATACACGACCAACCACAGCCAACTCAACTGGCAATTACATGCTAGCATCTCTCTCTGCAGCTCATCTTGCAGTAACATCATGCCCGAGCCAAATCACTCTGCAGTCTCAGAGCTCCGGCACATTCAACCCACTGAGCTGTCGACCCTGCCAGGGAAGCAGAATGCAGGAGGCCGACAACCGAGATAAACCTGCCGAGAATACATGTGGGAAATTACACAAAGGACACAGCAATGCACGAGCCCCAATGAAACCTCAAAACAGCAGAGTAATTCTGACCCTTGACATTTTATTGAATTTTTGTTTTAATGAATACCTGATCACATGTACTGGGTTGACAGGTGACACGTGATTCTAACTTGTATTTAAAATGTCATAATGGCGTGTAATGAACCATTTTATCATTCAGTGTACAAAACCTGTAGCTCACAAAAGAAAAAAAACAAAAACTGAATCAGCGAGGTGGGCAGATACTGTCAGTAAGCAGGTAAGTGGGTACTATTGGTAGACTGATATTGATGAATCTACTGGAGGTAACTGAAAGAAGTACTGTACACAGATGGTTACTGTAGGATGGTATATAGTAAGGTAGTGACTGTAGGTAGGTACTATAGGAGTGGGTCGTGTTGGTAGGTAATCTAAATATTTTGAAAGTCGCATACTGTAGTGGATTAGGAAGGAAGATAATGTTGATAGTAGATCTACAGGTTCTGTAGAGAGGTATTGTAGTATGTATTGTAAGGAAGTACCTGTCCAGGTAGGTACTGTAGGTATGTTGGTAAATTGAAATGTAGGGGATTCGGTTGGGAGGTATGTTGGTCTGTAATGTAGGTCAGTATTAGGTGTAGGTAGGTACTTAGTTAGTGGTAGCTCTAAGGGAGTAATTAGGTAGGTATGTATTACATGGAGTCACTGCAAAGATGGTAGCTAAATAATGTAGATAGTGGGGAGGTAGATTAGGTTTTGAAGGTAGGCATGAAAGTAGGTAGATAAGTAGTCTTGATGGGTGTCATGTACTCCTGGAAGGTCGGTATTGTAGGTCGGTAGGGAATTAATTTGGTATGTTGGATGGTAAGTAAAGCAGGTTGATGGGTACTGGGTAGGTAGGTAGGTACTATAGATAGGAAGATACATTTATAAATGTATGTAGGGCCTATTGAGTTGAGAGAAATGGAGGTAGATTCAGGTTGTAAACTGGTGCAGCAGAGCCATGAATCCAGTCTGTTAAATGATGTGAAGAATTACGTGCAAAATGTGAAAAATCACAACATGGAGAACGACCGCAATTTTTCAAATTTAAAGCAACTTCCATTTCTCTGTCGCAGGTTGCAAGAAGGAGCAAAATGTAGCTTTTGACAAATAGTTACCGTTTTGCCGAGTGAAACTTCATTAGCACCAGATTCCTACTGGGGGGATGAGTTGATGAAAAAAAACAAAAACAAAACAAACATATATGAAGTTGTTAATGATATGTGCATTAAATGCTAAGCTAATTTAGTATCATCTTACTGGTCTGGCCAATGTTTCGATGAAATGGGGCTGGATGTGGACCCTAAACTGAGATAAGTGCAACACTCCTGTTCTGGAGGCCTTTTTGGGAAAATGAGCTCATGTGGAATATGATTTCTTTAGTTTTATTAAATTACTTTTGTTTCTCCTAATACGTCCTATTAGATTTGTCTTTCCTTCCCTTCCATCCGACAGGGAGCGTTGTGTCATCAATAAAGCACAAGTTACAAATAACAAGTCTGATAACATCCGATAATGTCATCTTTTAGTCGTGGCTAAAGGTCCTGCAAATTAGTTTTTGGACTGTATATGCCATTTTGATGAATGATTACCCCAAATGTTTTATTCATTGCACCTTGAAATCTTTGCCTTGAGGATTTGTTCCAGCAGCAAAATGGAGCTGGGCGGTTTTCTAACTTTGTAATGAACCCAGAACAAGAAACTCTTGGAGTGCCAACCCCCGACCTGATGAATTAGACGATTCGCCATGGAAATTTGATGCAGGTCAAACAGAACGCGGCGCACCGACTCCTGAGTTCTTCCTCCTCGACTGTGTGGGCAGAGTATCAGTCATGGCCAGAGAGGACCGGCCGGCCCCCTAATGAATCTCCACATCTGTCACAGGTTTAATGCGGACAGCCATGCTGAATGTACAGTGTTATGTTTGGGAATAGAATTCCAATGTCTGTGAGCTTTCAGTGACCAATAAAAAGCCAGAGTCAGGGGCATATGAAACACCAGCGGGCTGACAGTCACATTAATAACCTGGAATGAATTATTCAAAAACACTCAGGCTCTAATCCATCAAATAATATATTAAGCCGCTCCCTCTCCGCTCAATGGGGACTGAAGCAGGAGACGGACACGGAAAAGCAACGGCGGAAAATAATCAAATAAAACAAACAAAAACATGAAAATAGAATTTCGGCGACACAAGACGCTCGAGAGAAACATCTTAATTTTTCAGAAAATGAGCGAGGAAAAAAAAAAAAAAGAATAAGAGAAAAGAAAGAAGTCGGAGGGAGGGAGGGAGGGTGGTGTTCGGAGTGAGAAACCAACTTCGTGACTGCTGCTACCATTCGCAGCAATTAACAAAGGCAGCGGTACTCAGTCAAATGAATACACCGGGCGCATTGTGTATGAATCTGATATTCAGCAAGTGAGAGATAATCCTTTCTCTCCGTTCTTTTAATAGGAAGAGCTTAGAGAGGGAGGCCTCACAAAGGTTCACCATCTGTATCCCCCATGGCTGCTGGCAGCGTATAATCCACAGATCAACTGTACAAGGAAATTAGGGCCATAAAAACAGAGTGGGGGCCTCCTTTCTTCTCCTTTCCATTCTTTTCAAACAGTTCAGTAGGAAGGAAGCGACGTGGCTTATCGGTGGAGAGGACCTGAGAGGGAAACGGCAGGGCAACAGGCGGCTGCAGAGTTTTTCTATGAATAAGCGGAGGGAGAAAGTGGTTTTCTAAAGACGAGAGGGGGGGGGGGGGGGGGGGGGGGGGGGGAGAGGGAAAAAGTAGGCGAGAGGGGTGAGAGAGGAAGGAGGAGGTGGTAGAGAATAGGAGGTGCGCAGGCCAAAAGAGCCCAAATGAGAATGGCCCACTCTGGCAGAAGTTAATGACAGGGGATCAGAAAAGCAAGATTTCCATTCAACACTTTGAATTATTCAAGGTTGCGGGGCACCCATTTGCATTGCAGATGTCTTTGCTTTCCCTCTCTCTCTCTCCCTCCCTCCATCCTCCCTCTTTCTGGAGCGGGAGAGAATGGCCCTGCCTCGGGGTTAGGAGATAGACACATTCTCCAGCTCGGCAGCGGGGAGAAGCTCGCGCCCATGCAAAGCAGGAGATTATCTGCCATTTCCAACACAGAGCGGGTTCAACGGTCAGCGTGGCAGAGAAACAAATAAAACAAAGGTCACAAAACATGCACCGTAAGCCGGGAGAAGCTATCTGCCAGGGCCTTGGAAATATTACGAGCGTGTCATATTCCATCATCGCTGCTCAAAAAGAGAGAGAGAGTGAGTGTGGGAGAACGGGGGTGGTGGGAGAGGGCCCATTTGGATTCCATGCATGTTGCGCGCTGGAGGGAGGAAAGTGGTGAAAACGATGGTGACTGCAGACAACACGTCCGTTGTTGCCTGATGCTTTTGGGAAACGGTTTTGGCGTCTTTGTCACACAAAAGCGGCGTGCGCTGAGGATTAAGTGACAGCACGTGCCAGCGAGAGAGAGAGAGAGAGAGAGTCGGAGGACTGGAGGGTGAAGATGAGGCGGGTGGGGGGGAGGAGGAGGAAGGAAAGAGATGACAGTGACAGCATGACTCATCATCTGCATGGCACATCTTTCACCTAATAACACCCAAACTCCAGATCACAGAGAGGGGGAAGATGGAGAGACGAGGGGAGGAGGGGGGGAGACGGATAGACTGCTCTACAACAAGGTCTTACAGGAGGCGTTTGAGCTTAAACACACACACACACACACACACACACACACACACACACACACACACACACACACACACACACACACACACACACACACACACACACACACACACACACACACACACACACACACACGCGCACGCACGCACGCACGCACGCACGTACACACACACGCACACACGCACACACGCACACGCACACACACACACGAAGCCGACAAAAGGCTGGGTGAAAGAAGAGTAGGAAAACATCACACAGCCTTCTGCCATGCAAGTGACTTTGAATAAATGTGATTGGTGTGTGTCTGTGCGTGTGTGTACATATATAATCATTTACACATGTGTATGCACATATGTTTTTGTGTGCGCGCACACAAAAAAAAGTGAGTGAGTACATTTGTGTATATACCTTTAAGCGTGTGAATGTGTGTTTGGGTTTGTGCACACAAATGTATTCATTCGTGTGTGTGTGTGTGTGTGTGTGTGTGTGTGTGTGTGTGTGTGTGTGTGTGTGTGTGTGTGTGTGCACATCAGATCAGGGTCTGTGCCCCTAAGCGTGAACATGTGGGCGTGTGCGGGACTAAAATGGGAGTTTTTGGGGAGTTAAGTAATCTGAAAGCGATCACCACAGAGTGCTTCTTGACAGGAAGTTTCCTCGCAGAGCCCTCTGTTTATTCATCACTTTTATTAAGTTGCAGGATAAAGGTAGGGGTGTGTGTGTGTGTGTGTGGGTGTGTGTGTGTGTGTGTGTGTACAGGGTCGCGGCGACAGCCACGGGACAGAAAAGATTATGATTTTGTCTTTGCCGATAATGAACCTGTACAAGTTTGAAGGCGCCTGGGGCCAATGTGATGTGGTGGGGGGGTGGGGGGGGGGGGTTCCAGTCAGCACTTTCCCATTGCTTCTTTAGCTGTGTTATTTTTCTCGATGCAAGGCGGGGCGTGGTGGTGGAGGGATGATAGAAACGAGGAGGGACTCTTTAAAGCCACCCACTTTCTGTATCTATCATCGAGGGGGAGCGGAGATGGGCCCAACTGGTTCAATCAAGATGGTGATAAGATGAAGAAAGCTGCCGACTCTGCAGCTCTCCGGGAGCGAGGCTCGGCTTAGCGCTGCCTGCAGGGCCGGATGAAGAGGGGTGGGGGTCTGGGGGTGAGGGGGGGATCCCAACCAGATGCTCCGAACCACTGCACAAACTATCAGCAGGCCGAGTGCGAGGAGAAAAGAAAAGGAAGGTGTCCAGCCAAGAGGTCAAATCACATCTCTGGGGATCAATAAGGCTGCGGAACGCTTCCAGGACCTAATGGAGGAGCCGCTGACACACACAGCCTGAATCACAGCGGGAACACACTCAAAGCATGCGAAGGAGTTTATACGTAAAAAGCATCTTTTGTTTCTTGGGACATTTCATTCTTTCCGAGTGCAGACGTGCCAGTGCAATTGGAAACATGAGAGAGATCTTTCATATTGTATCGGAAAACAAATCATCTTGTATTGAACAGGTATAAAAACCAGGAGAGTAATGTGAAGGTTGAAGTGATGTTATGTTTTACAAGGACATGAAAAGACAAAATGCTGAAACCCCCAGATAAACAACATTTCAGCAAAACATGCTGAAAATATGTAACTTTTTTCAGTGTTTATACGATTTTCTTTATTCATGTTTAAATGTGTTAATATATATGTGCACATATGTGTATAACTGTACATATACAATGAATGCATTTGTAAATATACAGAAGTGTGTGTAGTTTATGATGCAGCTATACCGTATGAAAGTATATACGCATACTATAAATGTATATTTTTTCCTTCATGTACATTATATATTTTTTTTTTCACTCACATCGTCTTCTGGTCGGCCATCTTGTCCCTTGCTTTAATCTTCACAGTCTACACACCATCGCATCAAGCCCCCCCCCCCCCCCCCCCCCCCGTTGTTCCTCTGTCTTCCGTCACTGAACCACCAAACCCTGAATAGTTTCTCTTTCTGATGTGCAAAACTAATAAATAAATTAAAATAAATAAATCCGCGAGCTGATACAAAGTCCAGCAAAGCAGTCAAAATGCATTAATAAACCCCCAATTATTTTTTTTGTGTTCTGTTTTTCCAAGAGCGGAGAGAGAGAGAAAGAGAGATGGGTATTTGTTTTCGGAATATGTAAATCCCCCCCCCCCCCCTTTTTTTTTTAGGGAATAGATTTCCATATTTAGTTCACTCCAAATGTATTTCCCCCCTTTTCTTTGCTGCTCTCCTGCATAACCATCATCTCCGCCTGCATCTCGGTCCCCCGGGGAGCCTCACCGATAAGCGCCTCAAAGCAGTTGGCCATAGCGTGTCGCAAGTCCGACTCCCGGCACAGATCGGGCCCGTGAGCATAGAGCATGAAGCGATCCAGCTCCAGTTTCTGTAAGAGAAATAAAAAAGACAAACACATTCATATCGGCACACAGCCGCTGACACCTCAGTAATAGCCACTTGAAAAAGTAATAGGATTTTTTTTTTCTTCTTCTTTTTTTTTTCTTTTCGGGAAGGTATTACACTTTCTTTATCCTCTCTGTGGAAAACCTGAATTAACCCTTTATAGAATGCTCACCGGATTATGTGTAAATCTGAAATTTAACCTCCAAGATGTTGTTGAAGAATGTTTCTGCACTACAAAACTTTGAATAAGTCTAAATACACACTATTACTATTATTTCCAGATATACAGTCGTATCTGGGCACGGTGGTATAAAAGCAAATGTTCAGTGACAGATGTGGAAAAAGGGGTTGTATTAAATAATCTCCATCTCCCTTTTCATACTTGTTGTGTGCCGTGTGGTATAAGTGAGTTAAAATAAATAATCCTTTAAGGATATTCATACATGAACTGTCTATAAATGTACGTATGTGAAGAGGTTATGATTCATACAGCCGATACAAAAATCACCAAATATTTCACAAATTCTTCTTAAAAAAGTTTTAAATTGGCTTAAATCACTCCACAAGATTACTTTTACAGTATTGTCCCACACTGCGATGTGCTCAATAGACAAACTATACTAAATATGACTGACACCGCATTTAAATAAAAACATTTTCGAGTGGACATGGAAAAGTGTAGATGTGTTTTGGGTGCCTGTTAACAAGACAATGGTGCTCGGAGCCAAGGTGGAAGTTTTCGAAAATGTGCCACGTTCATCTCGAAAACGAAACTTTTTGAAAACATTCCTGTTGCCTTAATATTGCGTCGTCATTTCAGAAAAAAACATGGTAAATGTTGCGAATTATGATCAGTTGCATAATAGAGGCGTACAAAATATAAGGAGGATGTAATATAAAGGATAAAAGGAGCCGAAAACCAACTTGAGGGAAATGAAAAATGATTGCATGCCCTTGCTGGAAAAGGTTTTCCGTCATGGCACCAACAGATGTGCTCATGTGTTGTCCAGCTGGGGCATGATGCACTAAGCCAGTGCAGGAAGAGGCTGTACACACACACACACACACACACACACACACTAATCCTAAAATAAAATGTGGGATCACAGCGTTGACCTTCATTCTCCATGAAAAGTGGCTTTTACAATGGCACGCGTCAACTCTGCGAACGAGTCGAGTCGCATCATCTGCTAATATTTTCACTCGAAACTTATTCGGAGCTTCGGAATGTGACTCACTGGGCCTCATAAAGCCACACACTCCTCCTGTTTATGTGCCAGCCGGATAAACGTGGTGATTTTCTTGTCACTTGCGTGGGAGACGCCCCTGAAACACGCTGCAGCTGCAGGTGCGGAGTCGTCTGGCACGCACGCCTGCGCAGGAGGCAGAAACATGAGCTCCAAAAACCACCAGTTTTACAAGAACGACCTTAAAATGTTTGCATCTTTTGTGAAACCAATTCTTTCTTTGTGTTCCGACATGTATTTGTGTCCAGCTTCTCTGAAAGACTTGAAGAGGCTTTGACAAAAGAACAAGAGGAAGAAGAGAAATGAGAGGAGCAGGAACTAGGATGAGGTCGAACAAGGAGAGGGAGGAAGAAAAAGAAATTCAAGTGCAAGAAGAAAAAAGGATGAAGAAGTAGAGAAATGAGAAAATGGAGGAGGGAGGAAAAACAATAAGGAAGAACAGATGGAAGAAGTTAGTAGAAGAAGATGATGAGGAAGGGAAGACATCAAAGAGGAAGAAGAAAAACATGATTTTTTTTAATCATGAAAATGACTATTATAGAAGATAAACACAACAAAAGTCATTAAATAACCATAAATGACCGCTATTTAATGGTTAAGAAGACAAAGATGAAGAAGATGACGAAGACTGCAACTAAGATGAAAAGAAAAAGAAGTACAGTGAACCCTGTGAAGCACCGGCCATGTTGCTCTCTTGGTTTCAGCTTCATCTCTATAAAACCCATTTAATTCACCTTCCTTTTTGTATTTATTGAATCCCTCTTTTACCTCCTCAATCAGCTTTACGTCATCGACTGACTTATACAACGTGGCCATTGTTGCAGCGTAATTACCCACTGGGATCATTTAAGTGCTCTATTCGCCCATCTTTGGGCAGTTTTTCTTTCAGATCTTGCGTTTCCTGCGTGTTTTTATGTGCTTTTAACTGCGAGACTGTTTGAACCCGGGTTAAATCTTTGAACTCCGGGTGAGCCGTGAACAACGGCTGATGAGGGCCTGTGAAACCGCCGGTGCGGGTTTGTAAAGATTTTTGAATAAACTTGGGAGATAAAAGTCCCGATATGGAAATATACATACGTTTTGAAATGAGACGGCGGAGCTGGAAAAGCAAACTAACTTTCATCAATCCATCCAGTTATCGTCTATATCCACTCTCTCCGGCTTAAGGTTGGAGGACGCTTGAGTGCATCACAATTCAATGCCAGTCGCAGCCCAGATCAACGTGTCAAGTGACGCCGCATCATTTCTGCGTTTTCATCTAAGAAAATGTTGAAAACTACCAAGAAATCTATCATACTAAATTAGAGCCAGAATACAGATCATATATGACACTATGTATAGTTGGAAAAAGTTGGAAAATTCCCTATTTCAGGTTACGATATTGTGTTTTGTGTGGTTGAGAACTGTTGCATCGTCATACTTCTACTGAAGGCCCCATTTACGAGAGGTTTCAATTGTAAACGAAACAATTACATTTCCGTGTTCAGTTGTCTCGGTTTCAAGAGTTGTTCCCAGTTTCACTTCAAATCTCTGCGTAAACTGGGCTAGAGTCATTGTCAATGTTGCTGAAATCCTTTTCGGCTTCTTTGGTGACTTTGACGGCAAAATGCCCTGCTTGATAAACTCCACTCATGAACAACCATGATAGAGGGCTGTATTCACGGTCATAATGTTATGGCTAATTAGTGTATTAGAACAGCAGCGGAGAAAAAAAAAGAGAAAAAGAGAAAAAGCAAGACTTCCAATCTGCATGGATTGCATTTAATGTAAATAAGTTGTTGAGATGCGTGATTCACTCAAACTTTCTGCAACTATTTCTCTGAGCCCAGCCAAAAGTAGCTGGAGTTGACTTCACTGGCAGCGCACTACAGACGAATACCCCACGAAAAACAGTCAGGGTGCTATTTAATTATGGCTGATAACTGTTGGTGGTATCCCTCCCTCCGAGATTGCGCACACAAATTAAAATCACAATTCATAAATACTCCAAACTCAGAGGGAACCCGTTCTGACTTTTAAGCCTCGCGAGTGAAGTGGCGGATTGTGCCGTTGCTCACTGAAGATATTCCTTTTTTTTTTTTTTAAAGATAATTGCAAGTGTTCTTGAGCAGACGGCTTTAGAGGAGCCTGGTAAACAACTTGGCAAACGTGGAACGCTGTATCACACTCACTTTACCGCGAGCGGCAAATTGAAACAAGCCAAACTGCTGCACGGCACTAATGCAGATTCGGGCGGCTGCATCTTTGTATTCAGCGGGGAGCGACATGAAAGATTGAAGTTTTTAATTGCTTTCTCCACATCACGGGACGATTATTGTTGTGCTCTTTACAAACGTGCCAGTTGAGTATGGCTCGGCTCGCCGACGCTGCCGGCCAAAGAGCGGGAGGGGGGGGAGGGGGGCAGCGATAACAGGAACTGGAGAGTGTTTGAGGAAGACCTCTAGGGGCCCCACTGGGACCCGAGCCCCACTTGTGTACTCCTCCAAAACAACAACCTTTTAACTCCAATTACAAACCTGAGGGGGCAAAGGAAAGGGTAAGGATGGCAGCGAGACAGAATTACTCGGCTCCCCTGTGCCTGCTTACAAAGAAAGCAGAGTCGTACGGCCAAGACGGGAAACAATAGGACTCTCTCTCTCTCTCGAACACGTCGGAAGACCTTACCCCACCTTACCCCACTCTGACCTGAGGAGGGAACTCTTGCGTAATGAGCTGGGGGGGGAGTCCATACCTTGGCCAGCATGGCGAGGTGCTGGTTTTGTACGATGGCCGTCCTGTAGGTGGCCAGGCCGCCCTCCTCCAGACTGGGGAAGAGGTAGTACAGGTGGACGCTGTGGACGGAGAGAATCAGAGGAAAGATTAGGAAACAAGTTTCAGGATAGTTCATGAAAATGTTTTTTTTTTTTTTTTTTTTTTTTTCAACTCACCGCTGTTTCTCAGACGATTTTGTATCATTAAGCGCAAATTCTGCTCTTTTACTTACAATCATTCGTTCCCCCAACTTGTATAAGACTTAAGGCCAGTTTACGCGACGATGCTTTCAAGTGAAGACGCGAAAAGCTTTGAAAACACCAACCTTTTGAAAATGGCCCCCTTCTGTTTTATCATTATTACTTGGTGCTCTCTCAGGTATGTCACAGCATGTCACCACCTGATATTTCATGCAAGGATGCTTTTTAAGCGCGACTATGACTACGACGATGAAAAAATATGACTGGTCAAATAAAAGAAAACAACCTTCTTCTGATCCTCTTTTGAAACATTCTTTCAATCTCAAAAGAAACACCAGATGAAGCTTAACAAGCTTGATATGTCGCGCTAACAAATCTGGATTTCTTAGTGGCTGGTTTCTGGGTAGAGCTGGGTTTAATGGGAGGATATTCTTGGTGCACATGAATCAGATCACAGACTTCATGTTCGCAACAAAATAAATGCCATGGAAGAAAAATCCAGATTCATCCAAATGGCTAAATATTTGCTAAATGCTGCCTCGTCCTGACGCTGTTCAACTCGCTAAATTCGTTTTCCAGAGATTTCCAACCCTTCCAGGTCAGTGCTGGAACCCCTGAGATGACCGCGGACGCTTCAGTGGTTCCACAGCTGGGTTCCAGCAGAGCAGGTTCCATTTTCATTACGGCCCATCGCCGGCCAAGCCATGGCGTGTCATTTGATTTAATTTGAGTTAAAACAGGCCATTTAATTCAGTCCTTTCTAATCAATGCAAAGAGAGGAAAGCAGGTGGCGTTCGGTTCCCCCCCTCCAAAATTCACCAGAGGGTCCATTTGTCAGGCTATTGTGATCTTAGTATGGAAACAAAACACTTGGAATTAATAAAAAAACCACTTAGTGTAATGGAAAAATAATTACACTGGCGACACTTGGGTTTGCTAGCAAAAGTGTCAGTCAAACACAAACTGCCTAATGGGGCCGAGAAGCAGTTTTGTTTTTTTTTTATGCGCAGAAAATAAAGTTTGTAGAGGGTTGAATCAGTTCAGCCTGTGAGCACGTGTTTCCAGACTGCAGCTGACTGTGCAGGGCATCCAAAGGTCATTAAGACGGCATAAAAACTGCAACCGTGGAGCTGAGAGCCCACCTTTCAGCCTCCATCCTCCACTACTGGGTCACCCTTTCCTGCCATTCACCTCTCATAATTATTACTAATTTAAAATCTCACCTGAGCTCGAATAATGCTGATGAAATATGTACTTCTGCAGAAGAAAGATCCCAACTCTTGCACACACTCTTAGTTTTTTTACATCATCTGCTGACCCTTGTGAAATAGAGAGAGAGAGAGAGAAAAAAAAATAAATAAAAAGTTCAACACTAAAAACACCCGCTCCCTTTTCCCCGTGTATCGGGGCATTTCAAGTGCGCAAAATATTCTGTTGGCTGGACGGCAGAGATGCTGATCGCCGCGCGCTGGAGGTGCACCGAGCAACTTGGCTGGATCTGCTGTACCCATTTAACTGGACAAGAGGCTGATAAATAATTCAGAGGGCCAGAGAGCGTAGGCCAAGCATGTCTCGTCAGACGCTAACAATCAAAGGGAGGGAGAGAGGCAGCAAGGAGGGGAAAGTGGCAAAAACATGCCCGGAGATATCCGGAGAAACAGAGGCTAACCGCCGCCTGCTCTTTGCTGCATTAAGGAGCTGGCGCAGTGTCCTGTGTATCCCAGTGTCAGCTCCTATTAAGCTTTAATCCCCTTTCCCGAGTGTTCGCTGTACTGGAAGTGTTAGCATCGAAGGGTACAAATTAAATTTCGGTGGCAGGAGTTGTGTCGCAGTACGAATAGAAGTCAGATATAAATCGACTCTTTACTTTCGGCAACCTGCACGTAAAGTCGGGTGTAAAAGTAAGTGCATCTCGGGGATAATGTGTCCCGTTTTCTGGGCCGTTGAACATGAAACTAACGCTGCGAGGAAAGTTGACATTTTCACCCAAAGTCTTGTCTGGGGCTGGGCTGTTAATGTTAATTCAACTGGATTCATTCCAGGTAGTATTCGTGAGAAAGCCGCTTTAAGGCCGTGTTTGCACGACGGCCTTTCTTGAAGTGAGAATAGAAAAACTTTGCTGTGTGTTCGGTTTGCATTTACACGACAACAGTGTTTGTAGTCACTGTAGCTGAATTAAATAGTTTTTAATTGTACTAATATTCTATATTATTTTCATAATATGGATACACAACTCTACATTAAACATGCATGTATTTTTTTTCACATTGTAGATAGGTCAAAAATCGGGGCAGAGTTGGTCATCGGAATAGTATTAGGATTGGGAGATGTGGCAATTGTGGCTCAGTTAGTAACCCGCATCCACGCACAATCTCGAGGCTGGTGATTTGTTCCCTCATCTCGACTGTCCATCTGTCGAAGTGTCTTAAGGCAAGACGCACAACCCAACATGGCGAGCGTGTCACTACGAGGTGAAGGAACAACGGAGAGGGCTTTTGGACTGCTGGAAGGATGAAGATGCATCATATAGGTAAAATGGAGTAACCAATTACCATTTATTTCAAATCCCTCCGCTGGCTAATGATGCTGGTGGGGAAAACTGAAGCCATCATTTGTCCTCGCAATAATCGCCGCCACTGTGGAGCCCCGACCAAGTCCCCTAATCCACCCAATGTCCCCCGGGGGTTGCAGAGTGGCTACCCACTGCTCAATCAGTACGGGTAAAAAGCAAGAGGACAAATGTCACTGTGGCATATGTGACAAATAAGGGAATTTCTTCTAAAAGAACCGTAAAATGTGAGAGAGTGCTTCTGCCTCATCCCCACGATAACTTGAACTTTCAATACCTGGCAGTTAGTCAATATTACCGTTCCCCCTGGTGGCACATTGGATTAACTCGTGACCTTGAGTATGGGAGGACTGGGTCCAATCCTGGATGTATCTGAAGTAAAAACTAACAAAGTGAATAACTTGCTGTGATACAAGTAGACAATGTGTGTTTTTGATGGTGGGGACGGCAACTCGAGGACAATTTATTTCCTGGTAGCGTTTGAATTTCCTCGCGATTTTAAATCATCCAGCAGTTGCGGTTAGAATCTATAGACAGCCTTAGAATGCAAGTGTTTTAAAAGAGGCAACAACAGGTGCATGGGGAAAAACTAAACGACTGTCACACCTCAACTGAGGTGAAAATGAGGTGAGAATAATTTGCAGCGCGACAGAAAGCGACGGGTGGAATTCCTATTTAAACCTTTGACATTTAGGCTCTGCTATTCTCATTGCAGCCCAAGTGTGTGCTGCCATCATGCCGAGATCTAAAGAGCTCTCTGAGGCCTTCACAAGAAAGGTTGCAGATGCCTCTGAGCCTGGCGAGGGATTGAAGGAGATCCCTGAGTGATTTGACATGAATTATTCCACTGTGAGGGAAATGATCGGAAAACGGTGGAGACTGCAAGCGGTTGCCGATTTGTCCGGGACTGAAAGTTCCTGTACATTCAGCTGAGATCAGGGTTAAACAGAAGGGCTGCAGGCCTTCCCAACTGACACCAGGAGGACGTCTATAACAACTTGGAGCCGTCGGTTCGAAGGCATGTGTTTGGATTGAAGGAGGAAGACAGAGAAGAAGCGAAATATCCACTGGATGAAGGTTCAAATTCCATGACAGGAAGGATGTGCGAGTAGTGACGAGTAGGAACGGGAAACGCTTTAGCATTGAACTGCACCACTGTGATTTCAAGTGTGATATCAAGGAACATACATGGGTGGACTTTTGAGAGAGGAGGTGGATGACAAAAGCATTAGGAAGAGGAGTGTGAAGAAGGTGATGAAGAAACATAATGAGGGCACAAAAGATAAAAGAGTAAAGAAAACCACAAAGATGAAGTCGGTGAAGAAGAACATGAAGAAGGTGAGAAAATTCACGATAAGATTAGTGGAAGTGAGCGACGACCAAGAAGAAGGAAACGATTAGGAAATAGAAGTTAAAGTCGAGGGGTTAAGAAATAGAAGGGGAAGAGGAATAAAAATGGAAGAAGGTGGCAGAGATGATGACAAAACAAATACAAAGATGACAAAGACGATGCTGACAAAGAAAGCTAAGAACACAAGCACGAAGGAGAAGAAAAAGAAGAACACGAAGAACATGGAGGCACGTGAAGAAGATGAAAAAGAAGAAACAGATGATGAAAAACACAAAAAAGAAGAATGCACTTCACTTGGAAACACAGTGGGTCACAGTAAAACAACCCGGCGGTACATCAGTGAACGCAGCTCCAACTGGCAGCAGGTTGCTTTCTTCTTCTTCTCCTCCACATATTTGGTCGTATCAATCTCCACCGAGAAGGAGGAGGCGGCGGCGGTGGCGACGTCTCAGCGAGCAGGTAGGTGGGTAGCCACCTTGCTCGGCAGTGTGTGTGTGTGAGAGGGAGAGAGTAATAATAGCTCCATATAATTAGCGCCGTGCTTAGGTAAGTGCCGGGCAGCAGCGTCCGCACTCACCTGGGAGTCAATAACACAGTCAGCATTCCAGACAGCAATTCCAGACAACTAATTGCAAGTTGTCATGGAGAATTTCAGGCTGTTAAAATAGAGGTGGGGGTGGTGGTGGTGGTGGTGGTGAGGTGACGGGCAAGAGGGTGGGTGAGGGGGGGGTGTCCCACATCCCAGTTTCAATTACCAGTAAATCACCGTCTTGAATGAGTGGAGAGTACGCGGAGAAGAGAGTGGCCGTGGCAGACGGGGATAGACAATGAGAGAAGAGGGGAGAGGTGGAGGAGAGAGACGTGGAGAGACGTGGGAAGAAAAAGGCCGACGGTGTTGTCGTCGGCTTCAATTAGCGCCGGCGTCTATCAAGAGAGGCGCGGGCGCTTCGCTTCTCACCTGGTGAGGAACTCCACGACGGCGTCGCCCAGGAACTCCAGCCGCTCGTTGTGATTGATCCTGAGGTTGGAGAAGGAGGTGGGGGGAAGAGAGAGGGAGGAGGACACAAGCACACTGAGGAGACACCGTCAAACATACTTGTGTATATTTGCATCAAGTCGCTCACCTGAGAGTAACCGGCAGTCAATAAAAGGCTGGCCGTCGACCTTAAAAATCAGCTCATTCCATTTCCCCCTGAGATATACCTTCTTCTTTCACAGTTAAAGTTAATTTTCTTGTCAGCAGGCCTGCTGGGTGTATTAATCACAGGGATCGTCCCTTTGATTGCCCCTGTGGTCGCTGATAGCGGGGGCAGATATGTGCCCGCGGGCTGCCTACCTGGAGGGGGATGGGTCGTCTTGGCCGAGGCGAGACATGATGTTAATCAATGTGTTGATTCCTGGAAGGAAAAGGAAAAGGTGCCCCGGAGTGAGCAGGTTAAGGAGCACAGTGCAAGAAAATGGCTCGACACAGGGGATGAGTTCCCTTGAAAAATAAGCGAAACATTTGGACAACTGACAACCTGCAACGAGAAACCTCAAATATTTGCACCATGCATGTGGTACAATAGTTTTGCTTTAATTTTGAAGGGTGCAGCATAATACAATAGTTCATTCTTGTGACTCATCTTACAAGTCGAGACATTAATTCCCTATTATCAGGCGAACAAATGCAAGAAAATACTGATACTGATGAAGAGCAAAGACGGTACCTAATAAAACTGTCACAGTGATATTATATGACGAGAGTAAAAGCGTGTAATGGTGATTTCCTCACCTCAAGCTATTTATTTGAGGTGAAAAGAGGAAAAAAAAGTGACCGACCTTTCTTCCTCATGTACATGTGGTGGACCTTCCGGTCTCCATATTTGGGCTGCCGGATGCCGCAGTTGGACAGCGAGTTGCGTGCGTGATCGGGATTCATGCCAAAGTTGAGGTGGTGACTGGGATGGGTCATGGCCAGCTGGAAACCAGGGAATAAGCAGAATAAAAACTTACCAAAAGTTCGGACTTTTTAAACCTTTTCGTCTTGTTTGGGTTTTTTTTTTCTCTTTTCCCTCAAGAAACCCAGATGTCTCGGCAGAGTTTGGAGGAAGTCAGTCGATGGAGGTGAAGGAATCAGAGTGTAAATTCACTCCTGTCCCTGGTGCTGCATTTCCTCAGCACCTGGGGGGGGTCATTTCTGAAAGTACCTAAACTATAGTGGCGGAGTTTGCAGCAGTGAGTCAAAGACAAGCTCTACTGCTCCTACAAATTTTGTACAACAATCTCTCATAACACTTGTGAAAACTGTATTAAAGGAAAACAAACTGGTTACAAAAGTCAATGTCTGTTATGTAAAAAAAAAAAAAAAACGTTTCCAGGACAAATTTGCCCAAAATCACCACTTGTGATGGACTTCTGATGATCCACAGGCAGGAAAATGGATCAAACCATCCATCCGACTTCTATAGCGCTATATCCTGTTCAGGGTCGCGGAGCACTGGAGTCTTGTTAACGGCGGGTAATTTCAGATATTAAGATAATATAATCTGAAATCAAACAGATTTTCTATTGCAGGTTGGACATTTTCCCCAAAACTGGAGGCGTTACAAAGCGTTGATTTCCACCTATGACTCCTGTAAATTACATTTAGGTTCAAACAAACTGGTGCAAAAGGAAGGAAGGAGCCTTTGATTCTGCTTCACAGATGGCACAACGGGAGACATCGCCGGGGCTGTTTATCACTTCTGTAAACAGCAAATGTGATATTAGCATTTCTAAGAGAGCCGAAATGGAGCTCACCTTTCAGTTAATCATCGAATTATAAGATTAGGATGGAGTAACTTGAGCAAATTACATGTTACTCCTCTTTTATGCAAACTTGTTTATAAAACAGCGTCTTGTGTTTGTGCCATTTTTTTTCCCCGTTCCACCTCTTCACATTTTGCTCTCCGACATCCCTTCAAATGCGGAAATAAAAGCCGGTAAATTCCACCGGCGGTCTACATTTAACAAATTCTCGCAGCTCTCAAGATGCAGTCGTGACAAAGAAGCTTTTAGCTGCTCGTGAAAACCGACCAGCCACAACATTACAACCACTGCTAGATAAAGTAAACAGCATTGATTGCCTTCTTTAAGGAGGCGCCTGTTCGTGTCTGGGATACTCGAGGCACTCGGTGAACACTCTGTCCTCAAATTCGACGCTGAGAAATGGACAAGTGGGAGGATCTGAGCGGGTTTGACCACGACTGGGTCAGAGCTGATCCAAAACTGACATGGTACATTGATGTCGGTGTGAAGTTGCAAGATTTGTTGTGCATAACTCCGTACGTAATGGAGACAGGGAGGCAATGCGTTGCCTGGAACAACCTCCGTGCAGCCTCTGCGTTGACGCTACATGCACATCCAGCATATTTCTATCTACGCATTCGGCACGGCACATACCGATCGTCCTACGCCCCAAGCATTATCACGGTGAACCATTTCACAACAAAAGCAACCTTGACGCGCACCTTCCGAGGGTTAAGGCACTTCATAGATGCTATACACAGCTCTATGCATACTGTAGATGCGCCAGTCGACGGAGGCCTTAAGGCCGCTACTTTCTCTTCCTCTGCCGTACACACCTGAGTGCAGTCTGCTTTTGTCTAGGAGTGGCTAAAGTGTGAAGGCAAAGAAGGAGGTGGAAGAGACAGACACACCTGGACTGAATGACATTTGACCGATTTTGTTAGACATCATGAGAATCCTGAATTTTGCTCATGTGGATTTGAGTTGTAGATAGCCTATAGTCCTGGTTTTTTTTGATAGATATTGTAAGAGTCCTCCAGCTTATTGTTGGGTTGGCCATTCTCCACTCCCCCCGCAGTTGGCGGGTACCTACAATCCTTTTCAATTCATCTAAGTGTGTATGGATTTTTTAATTCATTAGTTTAGGTGGTTGGCTCTTTTGTTAAGGATCGAATTGAGTGTGGTGCCCCATTCTTAAGTTATAGTTCCTTTTGAGTACAGCCATATTAATTTTTTTCAAGAGGTCGTAACAGTGCCCATGCTGACTTCTATCTACAGCTCAAAGCACCAACAATGGACGTGTGAGTGACGCTGGGCCATGAAGCAATCGAACAAAGTACTTTGGTCTGATGGATCTTGTTTATATATATATATATATATATATATATCAAGAGAAAGACGGCGGTGGAGGCACTGTGATGTTTTGAGCAATGTTCTGTAATGCCATCAATGTGGATGTTACATTGAACGTAGACCCTTTCACGGAAGCAATATTCCCCGATGGGCTCTTTCAACAGGATAATTCTCCTTGACATGTCACAAAAAAAAAGACTGCTTTGAAGTGAACTTCCAGGACTTGCTGAAATGTTTGAGATGAACAGGTCTTATTGCTCTATTTCACAACCTCCAGGACTACAAGGACCTGCTGCTAACATTTCGATACCAGATACCACAGCACATATCCAGAAATCTACAGGAGTCCACGAATAGAGGGAACAAAACAGTGGAACTATTGACAATAATAGGCCGGTGCTTATAATGCTATGGCTGATCGGTGTAGTTTCAGGATATGAGGGGCCAGCATAGGAGTGGAAACTAAATTTAATTGACGCCACCACTCACGATTAAACAATATTTAAAGTTGTTGTTGTTGTTGTTGGCATACACTTTCAAACCTGTGAGAAAAACGGGGGAAAAAAAAAAAAAACATTGCCCTGAAGGAAACGCATTAGTCGACACTCCGCTTTGTTTGAAAAGAGGACAAAAACTGCTGTGCCTAGAAAGACTGTCTCGGCAGAACATCTCCGGCTCGCTGAGGGAAGAAAAAGGGAAAAGATAGGGCTCAGTAGGATCTGTCAAGCCTTTATCAATCTTACATTAGGAGAATGTTAATCTCAGCCAAAAAAAAAATAAAAAATAAAAAACAGAACGAAATACTCCAACTACTCTCCCCCCCGGGCTTGCTTTTCAAAATGCTTGTCTCCTTTCCGCCAACTTCAAATCAATTTCAAGCTCCAATGAGATATATATGTAAAACGTTAACAGAGAGGTTTCAATATTTATAGTTGCTCAAGAGGCCTTCAGCTTTGTAGCCTTGAACACAGAAGTGACAAATTCAACACCGATTGTGTTTTTTTTCTTCCTTTCTTCCTTCTCCTCCTTTTCTTCTCCCTGTGGTTAAGAGTAACAGCATTTGAGCGGAGGGAGTAAAAAAAAACAAAAACGAGTTATTTGACATGACACAAGCAGAAATCTTGCGATTCTCAGCGCCGCGCTGACAGTTTGATAAAAAAATATAAATAAAAACAACAACAACAACCGCGTCTCTGCGCAATCTCCACCCTCCCCCACCGCGTGGTGTCAGATACAAGTCAACGGCTGCCGACTGCAAAGCCTCGACTACACAGTTTGGTACTCCGACGGAAATGTATCAAGCAAAAACACATCGGCTGCACTGTAAACACTGCAGATCCCTCACAGTTAACGTCCTGCAGCAGTATTGGCTTTCTGCAGCCCAATCCGTGGAGAGGATTGACATCTGCAACTGTTCCTGTCAACATAATGGCTGCGTAACGTATCGGAGTGATTTGGATTTAGTGATCACTGCCTCGGCTGCTGCTCAACCGCCTTTGGCTAAATAAAAATAAACATCATCGCTCAGCTGAGAGCGGCGGACCTGACTGAAACGGCTGTTTTGTTGGGTTTTGTTTTGGGTTTTTTTTTTACTTGTGCACCCACATGCAGGGAAAGTGATGGGCCAACTATCTGCTCGGCGAACAGACCTCAACAATGCAATTTTACATTATTTATTACACTGTAGCGATAAACCAGTGGTGGTAGGTTTAAAAAAAACAAACTGAAGCCGTCTTCATGCAGACAATATCGAATGAACTTTGAATAAGCCCTAGTATTATGACAACTGGCCTCAATGTAATATCTTGCCATTACTTACTGAATGAGGCGTCGTCTCCCTAGACCTCTGAAGGGAGGTGTGCTGCTGAATGTTAGTAGCAGATCTTTTAAATGCAAGAAGTGGTGAGGTGGCGCCTCCATAGATTGCACCTGTTTGTCCAGCACATCCCACCGACGCTCCATTGGAATGAGATGTGGGTATTACGCAAAGCAATGCGTTTTCACTTTAAGCCATGTGTAAACGGGGCCTTCAAAGCAGACTTGAGGCTTCAAAGCAGAACGTAGGCCATAGGCGTCACACTGCCTCCATTGGCTTCTTAGAGTTAGGATTGTATGAGTCTTCTTCCCATAATGACACCAAATGTTCCTCAGTAAAGTGACACGCATGCGCCCAGCAATCCATGTGATGAATAACAAAATCTGAGACCGTCAGACCAAAAGACTTTCTTACAATGATCAATGGCCCCGTTTCGGTGAACGCGCCCCCCCCCCCCCCCCGTTGATGCTGGGAAAAAAAATAAAATGTCAGCATGGTGTGTCCCGACTGCTCTGTAGCTTCATACACGACAAACTGTGCTGCTCTGGGTATTGTGGCAGCGTCCTATCAGATCCCGCGTGAACATCTGCAGCAGGTTGAGCTGCAGTCGCTCGTCTGCTGGACTGAACCAAGTCGGAGAGCGTTCACTCCCCACCTGGCTCAATGACACTTTGCTGCCCATTATCCAGCTACCTGCCTTCCCTTCCTTCAACCACTTTTGATCCACACCGATCAGAAACACCCCACAAGGGCTGCAGGCTGGACCCATTTGGAGACGTTCGGGTTTCTCAAACTCAAATGCTTACCCCGTTGCCATGTTCTTACTTCTAACACGTCAACTTTTAGAATTCTTCTTCTTCTTTTTTTTTTTAATCATTTGAAGCCTTACATAGCCCACCATGGGCATGTGCAATGATATCCAATGTTTTTCACATCACCTGCCAGTGGATTGAAACACATGCACATAGTTTGGAAGAGATATATCTGTAGAGTTGAGACTTTTACAGATTACACAGAAAAAAGTTGTTGTTGTGTATTGGGAAGAAGAGCAACACTATTGTCCATATCCAGTTAGTTTTTTTTCCCCCTTACAATGTGAGAAAATAAATAAATTCAAGGGTAAATAAACATTCATATGTTTTTGAGTATAAATCCATGACCACAACTATCCTTGGGGAATACATTGAACCCAAATGTAGAGATGAACCCCTCAATGGGTGTATGGAAATAAGTTATATTGCAGTATTGAGATTGACAATATGGCAATAAGGAAAACGTACGATCAGGGCGCAATTGTTGTACAATATATTTCTTTTTAAAACATGAAACAGGAATGTTCATTCAAAAAAAAAAAAAAAAAAAACAACCCCCACAAAAGTACAAAAACCTGGCATTGCTTCTCTGCCTGCCTGTGAAACAGCACTTAGGACAGCCCTCAATCACATGGGTGGGCTTGCTTCGCCTGGAACAGGAAAACAATTAAACGACACTACTTCAGGGAGTCACAGTCGCATTCACGCGGGCGCGCAAACAAAGCGAGCGATGTCAGAGCTGAGGACTGGTACAGCTAAATTATTGAGATCCTCTGTGACTGTCAGCATGGGTCAAAAGTGAGGAATTGGGATGGAGCGACGGGGGGGGGGGGGGGGGGTGGTTGGTGGCTGAGGTGGGGGGTGTTCATGAGGGGGGTGGATCTGTCGAATGAGAGGAGTGTGCGGCGACCGTGAACACGTCTTTGCAAAAAAAAAAAAAAAAAAAAAACGGCCCCGCCTAAGTTTTAAATGTTAAATGTTTAACAGGGAGACTCTCAGAAGAGGAGCTTCAAAGGCCTGTAGCCGGGCGGAGGAAGGGGAGGGAGGTGGTGCAGAGTGCTGAGGGGCTCTCGGGCTGGGTTGTTGTCAGTTGCCTCATGCCAGCATCACATTGTCATTCTCTGCAGCGGCAGCAGCGGGCACACTGCGCCCTCAAACGCACGCAGTAGAAGTATGGTGATTACACATTTACAACATACGGTATGTTCTCCCCTATGTTCTTGCCCTTTTCATTAAACATTACAGAGAATGAGCTGGAAACAAGCATTGATTCGTGCACAGACCCACTCCAAGCCTGCGGTTCCCCAGATGATCAGCTGTTTCATCTCTCATGGAAAAAAAAAGGGGGGGGGGGGGATAAATTCTCATTACTTTAATGGGGGGGGGATGGCTCATTACCCTGCGTAGCCAGAACAAAAAAAAAAAAAAAGAAATCCAGCTGTCTTCAAGCCAGAATGGCCACCAAAGTTGGGCTTTTCTCTGCAGAAATGCACACCTGAGGCCAAGGCCATGTGACATTAGCATTAAAGGTACTAAAAGGAGAATTTATGGAATTACACAACCATTCGGACTGTTTACTTTGGTTGTCAAGAACTTCAGACATCTTTTTTTTTTCATTGCCAACCACCAGCGTTGGGGGGGGAAAAAAAAACCCCTTTCATTCAGTATTAAGTGGTTATGCAGTTGTTCTTCCATCAAAAAGATTACATCTATAAATAAATATGTATAAATATATATGAACATACTCCTAGAATGCTTCTTACTCTGGCAACTGAGGCAGGTTTCCAAGAGCTTGCTAAAGCCGATTGTATAATTTCTTTGCAAATCCACATTTTTCAGTCACAATTTGTGACTGAAAATGAACAAAAGTAAAAAAAAAAAAAAACTTCAAACTTTGTTGAAGAATAGTGAAAACGGAAAACTTTCATTGCGTTTTGGGAGTCTGTTTATACGACAACGGTGCTCAGAGCCACTGAATGTGCTATTTCTTGAAAATGGCTCCTTAGGTGAAACTTTTTGAAACTATTAACATGGGAAACACAACGTTTTTTTAAATGCTGCTACTGTGCATGGGTATCCAGATTGCAAACTTGATTAGATCCTGCAAATTCAAGACAAACTAATATTTTCCCCACTTTGGAAATTATCTATTACATTTGTAAATGTTATGAATAAAAAAAAAACAAAAAAACATGCACCTTAAAAGTTTGTTGACATCAACTTTAAAATGTCGTCATAATGTATATGTTATGAAAAGCACTTTTCTAACTATCAATCCTCTGGGAGAAGCAACACCAAGAGCCTGTAAATGGACACCAGCCTCATTACCTTTCCAGCTGCTGCCGTCAACACCTAAATGGAGTCAACTTGCTAATATGTTTTTTTTTTTAGGTCTGCCTCGTCATACTGCATATTTTATAACATGTCAAACTGACTTTTTAAAAAGCACTCAGGTTCAGTTTGGGAATTTTAACCGTCACATAGAATAAATATTTATGATATTCAGGAATTTCTGCTGTGCAGAGTTTAGCATTTAGCTGCTGCATGTCAAGTTGGTACCGCTGCACTTCCAAGATCAACTCCAGAGTCGTGAAAAGTGGTAAAGTATGTAACTTGCCACTTTACAAACGACAGCAACTTAGACTCACGAGAGTTATGCCATGGATGCCATGCTGTAGCATTGAAAAAACAAAACAAAAATCATCTTAAAAAAAAAAAAAAACCAACAACAACAACTCACAAAAAACCCTAAAGCAAAACACTCGTTTGCCTTTCTCGAGCTGAGCATTCTACTTTTTGTGCCATGCTATCACCGTCTCCCAACCCAGCTAAGAATTGCTAACAGAAGCACCCTACTTAGTGATTTATTGGCAATAGAAGCACCTTTCCAGCCTCGGGCATCTGATATACACACTCCAAAGACAGATTTTAAGTAGAGCATTCCCCTCGAAGAACCTCAATCTGTTGTCTGAAAAAGTTTGTTCGCCCTGACATCACACCAAACCGAGGGCAAATTAATTCAGAGCACACGAAGCGCCTATCAAAGTACAACTCATCTGTAATGCTATCAAAGAGTTTTTTTTACCAGATTCCACTTGTGTTAAATGAGTAGACTGTCACAGGAAAACATTTATCTCATTAAATGTGATCGCCCGAACAGAGGAGAGGCAAATGAGAAGTGATGGCAGATCAGAACTTCAGACTGACTGGGAGCACGGCTGTTTGAGGAGGCACCACTGTACTCCTCGCTGTCTAAACCTCTAAATATCTTGCTGTGTGTGTGTGTGTGTGTGTGTGTACAATAGATGAGGACGGTGTTGTGAGTCCAACAATAATGATCCCAACTTGGGTCATTTCACAGATGAAGTCGCTGGCTGTGACTGACACACTTGCTTCCTGCTGGCCTCACCTTTACACTGAATCAAGTCTCAATTCCAAACTTAGTCCTCAAAATGTGGTTAAGTTGATAGAGGTGAAACATGCCCATACACACAATAAACACCTTCTATATTGTTATGGCTTATTCAGGATGTTACATTTTTCTATGCATTCACTCAAAACTTAAGTAACTACTTGATTAATCGATTACTTGACTCATCCTATCAAGACTGACTTAAGAACAGATCATCACTTAAAAATATAATCACTGTGATTGTTCAGGTGAAGGGGGGGGGCTTTTTAGTTTTAACATGTAAAGCATTTTGTGCTGTATTCAGTGTAAAATAAAAGATTTTTTTCAATACATTTCTCCAACATAGGGACTTATCTGTCGTAAAACTATGTCCTTGTGATGTAGGTAAGTAAACAGACTCACAACAATGCAGATAAAAGCACTTTCTCAGACATAGACATGTGCAAATGCACCTTACATTGACCTACATTTCCCACAGACTTGCTCTAAGCTCAGTCCTAACCCAAACCAGCATATAAACTTTAACCTAAACAAAACCATCATCCGACCAAATCGTGAATGTCAGTTAACAAGTGTACGTCGCCACGATGTACACAAAACATTCCATGGGCTGTTTTGCATTGGGGGTAATGTTACTTTGCCCTCAAATTAAACTCTTATGTATCTAACTCTAACCCCTGCCCATAGCTTTTATTAATCCTTAAATGTATTCTGTTTTCAGCTAAAAACTCAATGATCCACAAATCATTATTGTCCTTCTATTTGAGTCCTCATGAAGTTGTTGTGTTAAGAGATGTTGGCCCTGCAATGTGGACTAAACTTGCACAAACACACACACAGACGTTCAAAAAGTAATGGTATCAACACATTCGTGGATTTAAATTGTGATGACAATATTTGACAGGAGATGGATTTTTTTTTTTTACTTTCCTGCTGTTAACTCAACAGGCACATAGACATTTTCATCCATTATGTATGAAAGTCCATTAACTTAAACTAAGTCCACCTACATTAAACAAATTTTTTTTTTTTTTACAATTTTAACAATAGTCCAAACATAATCGTGACAACAAATAAATAAATAAAAATTAAGAAATCGTTTTTTCTCTATTTCAAACATGTCTTCTTAATGTTGGCGTGTTAAGAGTGCGCTTCGCCAGGAGAAATGACATCTACACACAGACAGCAGGGAAAAAAACAATGCCATGGTATTAACACCTCAGTAGATATGATTGTGATGTGGACACGGTCCAGACACACACAATCACACACAGAAGGCCTGTGTGTGTGCGTGTGTGTGTGTGTGTGTGTGTGTGTGTGTGAGCTGTTGGGAAAAAAAAAAATGATTGTTTTTCTTTTGTCCGTTTGTCTCCTCCATAAGACGAAGGAATTGAATAGGCTACAACACATTGATTTCTAATGTATCAGGTTATGACAGCTCTTCAATATTGCTGGAGGCGGCCGTGGGGCTCACTCCCCGTGCACACAGCTCCGGGCTGCGGACCTGACGGGCAGAGCTGGCGTTATGGCGGAGGAGGAGGCTGCTGTTGTCCTGACTACTGTCACTGCAGCTCACGGCAGAGCCGGGCTCCACGCTGCAGAGATATGACTCAGGCCACTCTGTGCATTACCTTAACTGACTCTCCAGGCCTCCCCCCCACCAACCCAAGTTTCCACCTGAACTATCCCTGTAGAGGTGCATTGGGCACAGTAATGAGGGAATTTCTGCCTCCCTGGATGTCGGCGCATAACAAGCTCCTGCACTGGATGTTTACTTTTTTTTAACTTTCTTTATCGAGCCATCTAAAACCTGCCGACGACAAACCGCCGCGAAAAGAACTGCAAGGATTTACCCAATGTTATCGGTCTTGTTAGTTATCTGCTATGCCAGCCATAGGAGCCCAGTCTGGGGGGGGGGGTTACAGGATTTTATGTAGCTCACAAGTTAAAGTTGAGGTGCAAAAACCTCAGAGTAATGAAACACCTGGTCCTTGAAAACAATAAAGCAAAGCTCTTTCCTGAGACAATTGCCTAAGCATAAGCATTTTTAAGCCAGATCAGGAAGGCTATTAATAATTAAATGTGCAAAAAAGGTTGCATTAGCATAGTGTAGGCGAACCTGGCAGGTCTGGTTTAGTTGAATACAGTTGCTACTATAAGGTTTTGAGAAAGATATTGAGAAATGGAGGACAATGTGAAACTGGTTGCAATGGCATCATTTGGCCATATACAGCATGGTGATAATTGATTAAAAAAAAACAGGTAGCATTAGCAGTTTACTAGAAAGTAGTAAGTTCATGAAGCATAGGAAAACTGATATTTAGCCAGATATAATATACAATTAATTAAATAAATCACACTTGCAGTAGTTGCATAGTCTAGCAAGGAATGCTAACTGTATTTAAGTGAAACCAGGTAGCATTAGCATAACATAACCAAATAAGCAACACATACTTAAGGAACATGTAGCATAAGCATAATTTAGCCAGATACATCTGCCAGTGTTCGTAAAACTTATAATCATTTAAATATTTCAAAAAAGGCCCTAAAACTCAACAAAAGCACTCACAATGCGTCTTTTTGAAATTCTGGTAAACCTTCACACATTGCCTGCAACGACTGTACACGTTACCCTAACGCTCTTGTACTAAAGGTCTTTTTTAATCTTTAATAGGACTTCTTTATAAAATTCTAACATCACATGGAAGGAGGCATGCTGGCTAAAAACGGACTCGTGCGCTGTCGTGACGGTGTTCCCACCTGAAGGAGGCAGCGCTCTTTGAAGACGTAGCCGATGAGCTTGTCCAGGTGCATGAGACACTGGTGGTACCGGATATGATGGGTGAGGACCGGCAGCATCATGGCGTGCTGTGGAGAAAGGAGACAGAGAAATGAAAGAAGAGGAAAAAAAGAAGAAGAAATGAGACTGAAAATGGGGATCATGCCTCGTATCAAAGAAGAGCGTGTTTTGGTGGGAACATTTGATGAGGAGATTGTTGGGGGGGGGGGGGGGGGTATGGGAGAGGGAGAAATCAATCAGCCCGTCATTATTTATTAAGTGGCGCTCGGCAACAGAGAGATGAAATAATCAAAAATCCGATGTCTGCGGCGTGAGGGGTGGACGACAGCGAGGGGGGTCGGCGCGCTGGACGGGACGGAGAGATCGAAGATCATCCTGACATGTTGACACTCTGATGCAAGAACACACAGACACATATTAAGAGGGGGAAAGTTGGATGAAAACAAGGTGAAGGAACAGAGAAGAGAGCAGCGGTCCTCAACTCGTGGTCCTGAAAGGACATAACAGATCAGAGTGGATCTGGACGTCAAGGATCACCAGATTAAGGAAACTTCAAGTAACGCACCTTTTTTGCAAATGTTTTGTGTTCACATTCTCTTTTAGGAAACGATGTCTGTAGACAAAACGATGGGCGAAACACTGAAAACGACACGGTTAGCATGACAAGCTACGAGCTGGTGCTGTAGGTGCACAGCGACAATTTTGCATTTTCCATTGTCGAGTTGGAGCGATCCTGATTTTGGGTGTTTGGCTTCACTACAAACTCGGATTTAATTTTCCCTTCTACGGCAGAGGTTCCCATCCTGACTAACTGGTGAGAAATGATTTGTGCTGCTACTATGGTTGCTTGAGCTCAAGTTTTTCACAGGAGTTTAATGTTGATGACCCACATACTTTTATTATTTCACACTTTTTAGGATGTCTTTGCTTTTTTTATTTTGTTACAGTCTCAGTCCACTACCAAAGATGTATGTTAGCGTCACTTTGACGGCAGTAGTCAGTCATTTCAATTACTTCTTTAGATATTTTGATGCGCGTTAACCCTCTAATTTCCAGGTTGTCCTCAAGTGCTTCTGCTGGTAGAACGGTAGAGCAGCTCGCTGTACCACTTTGTGGATTAACGTGGTTTTACAACATAGATCAGGACGTAGCTAGCGTGTTGACTTTGATCGATTTGTTGTTTTGTTGATATTTGTACAGGCTGTACCGTCAAGAGGTAAAAAGTTGGGAGGACAAAGTGAGGGAAGAGTGAGAATTTGACACCAACAGGGGGAAAAAAAAGAAACCAAACAGCCAGCGGTCAGCAAATGAGTTTGACAGTCTGTGCAGCCAATCTCCAGAATCATTAGCGGCGGCTTATCAAGCCGACCTCGTTCGCGAGCGGCTGAAGAAAGTGTAGGCGAGGCGGCTGTACACACATTAACCCCCCCGTGCCACCGCACGAGAGAGGAGGGAGCATGTTTTAATTAGCGCTGCTGGGGAGGGTGAGCCCGGAGGAGCCGGCGGCTACCAGCGGCGCTGCCACGTAGCCCCGGGGCCATCACGGGGGCCGCGGTGACACCGTCCCCGGGCCTTGTTAAGCAGCCAATTAAACAAAGCCGGGGCCCCGCGCCCGTGTCTGCCGCTCCCGACCCGTTCTGATGACTTGCCCGAGTGACTGCGGGCAGGCAGGGTCCCGGCTTCTCAAGAGTTGATACTCCAGTAATTAAAAAGGTGGGAACTTTCTAATTTCGCTGTCACAGATGACGCCCGGGCCATTTTGGACGCGGTCCACCCGGGAAAAGGGCAGCCCGAGTGTTTGGTCTCCCGCGGCAGAACCGTTCCAAGAATTAATTTTTAAACTGCACATTAACTGCTTTTATTGGCGGTTTATTAGCTAAAATGTGATATCGCAGCAACACGCACCTGTTGTTCAGGTTTATGATCAGACGTTTCTCCATGAGGACGTTGTATTGCCGTTTTTACTGTTTTAATCATCTATTGGCTCTTTATGCTGCCCTTCAGTTCACCATCTGTCTGAAATTAGCCATTTGAGCTTCTGTTTTCGCTTCAATTTACTGGGAAAAAGCAGAATTTGAAGCAGAAATGATCATTTTTTTTCCATATTTAATGAGGATTTAGCACCGATTAAGAAATAAAACAATTTGCACACACAATAAGTTACAAGATATTTATTTTTTCATTTGTTAAAGCAGCCTGTGACCATTAAAACGACACAATAACAGTTGAACCCATTGTAACTTGCATTACACCACCATGTGGTGAAAATATGCACTACAAGAGTGTGGCTAACAGCGCAAACCTGCGGCAAAAGATTCAAATATTCTATTGAGATGATCATTGCATTTTTCAGCTGCACGTACGCTTCCTTGTTTCACTTCCAATCAGCATATCTTTAACAAAAAAAAAAGCCTCAACATGATTTTTGATACAATTTGACATTTTTAAGCCTTTAACAGAAAACTCATCAAAAAGTAATGAATTTAACTACTAATCTATAAGACGATGGCTCATCTTTTTGTATAGAACTGACAAGAATCACATACTTTCACCATGTTTACCTTCAACATGTACGGAATACATTTCAAATTAGATTTCCAGATTCAATTTACAGTCTTTTTACTAGAGTCCAGGTAAAAACGAGTAATTGTCAATACAAAATATATTTACAAAAAAAGCACACATGTAGGGTAATTTATTAATGGGATTTACATTGCATTCCATTTTAAGTAATTATTTGTTATTTAAGTAGGTTTAATCTCATCAAGATTCACTAGTTATTTTAAGTTTTAAATAGTTTTAAACAAACCTTACTTAGTGTTTTTAATTACATTTTAATATTGTGTTAGCCATCTACAGCCTATATGTGGATATTGTCATTTCTTTATTCTTTACATTTTATTAAAAGTCCAATTTTTGCAATTGCATATTTTCTTGCTTTCTTATAGACATTAGCCAATATCTGAATCTATCCACATATCGGCAAATCAATTTCATATGTTTTAAACTGTATTGTATCATGTTTAGGGTTGTGAATCATTAAGTCACTGGTAAATTCTATTTATACAGTTTCTTCAGTATGTTATTAACTATTACCACACTTTTTCCAAGTGTCAGTATTTATTTGTTTTTCATCTTGTTGTTTACATCTAATTATTTATACATTTGTTAATTACTTTGTCCAATAACTAAGCCTTCATTTGAATAAATATCTTGGCATTTTATCAAGATTGTGTTTTCCAATGTATTAATTTTTTTTTTTTTACAGCTCTCACATTAAATAATAGCTGTGATTACACCTTTTAAATCTATGTTTTCCCATTATCACCTGGTTAATAATCTGCAGCACTTCTACAGATAAAGTTGGCTTGCAGGCGATGATGGGGCTGAACTGCAGCAGCTCTGTTGGAGGAACTCCACTCTGCACTGCAGTGTTTTTGTGGTAGAAAATCAGTGAAGCAGCTTAACAAGTCCCCTCTGAAGAATAAACTGACCGGTCTCATTTATCCCGACGCATCTCGTGCCACAGAGAAGCCGTCGTGGTGCTCCAGGCTTCACGGCTCTTCACTTTAAATTGCTTTCTCTCGCGAGGCGACGCACTTCCTGTGATGCTAAGTGTTGAAACCATCTGCAGTCATTCTTTCTCTCACGTACCTGCCATGAAGGAGCCGAAACCCTTCGCGCTGCCGCTCGGCTATGCGATTTGCACTAAGTGACGATAAGTAAATAAATGCAGTGAACTAAAGAAAGGCTCATGCTACTTTTTTTGGACCGTCTGGGGAGGAAAATTAGCGTGTTGGGCTTTTGAAAGGTTTGTGAGCTGCGGACGGCCCCCGTCACGCCGACGCAGGAAGTGGAGGCAATCCTGCAGAAAGTCTTCAAAATAAATGAACGCGCTCAATTTACGTGTGTAATATCAAGCTTGACACAACATCAGATTTATTCTGGGGGTTTTTTTTTTTTGTTTTTAATTGAGAAAAACCTTTTTCCCTCTGAAATTATTCATGAAGCAATTAGTCAAAGCCGTACAGCTCAGAGCAAATATAATTGGACGGCAATTATGAATGGGATCTTTCTCCGCCGTGCGAGGTGGTCTGGCTTACCGGGATCGGACCGGCATTGTTTTTCCCCAAAATGTGAGCGTCGACGACGGGGCACGCGTGGGGCACGCCGGTGGCTATGATTCCCCGAGCAAGAGGAAGAAAATACCAGAATAAATAACAGATTGTCTTTCAAACTTGATGGGAAATGTGTTTCGGGTTTCATTAGTTGATTCACGGATGGTCTTCGGGTCCGAGTCACTCGATAGGAGGTGCAGACGGGTTTCTCACCGAGTGAGGTCCTGTCTACGTGACACCGTTTCAAGTGAAAACGCGTCGTTTCTGCATTTTCGTTTCAGAAAGGTTTTGCATTTACATGGCAACGTTTTAAAAACAGGAGGCTGCCATTGTTCTTAATGCATGTGCAGAGGAATTATTGACTATGGCTGTGGTGTGCAGCATTTTGACTCATGACCACTAGATGTCACTGTATGACAACAGAATTACTACTATTACTACTGTATTTCACCGCCACATCAGACATCTAGTGGTCGCAGATGGTATGGACGACTGTATTTTGATATATTCTAAATAGAACTCGCATGACCACCAAAGCAATTGAAAATACCTGGAGTATGGTGCAGCTAAAAACACGACTTTGTATTTGACAGTGGAAAAAGGTAGAGAGCAGGGGTTTACTTTGATCAACCAACTTGTTTGAATGAATATAAAAGTAAACAAAACTCGCATTTGTGTAAATTGCATTATTTAATTTTACTTTCATTTAAGATGAAATTCTAGAATTTAGAGGGTTGTCACATTGAGTTTATAATATTTTCAATATCATCATTATCATGATCATTTTTACATTCTAAATTAGTTACTTGTTGATTATTAAAGCTGGTTTGATAATTTATATATATTTTTTAAATACGTGACATTTTCTGTTTTTGTCCAATTTAAAATCTTAATTAGACACATTCGCAGAATTTCAGCACATACTATTAAATGTCTCTGGCTGTAGTTAGTTTATATATATATATTTTGTTATTAAAGGATTTGACAATGTTTCCTTGGAACCTACAAACGTATAAAAGGTTTAAAGGAAAAAAGAAATGCTTTTCTCCTCGTGGAAGTTTCAAGGTTTCTGTACTTGTTCCTCTTTTGAAGACACTGCACTGGATGTCTCGCTGCTGTGTAATTGTCTGTGTGCGTCTCGTTCACGTGTGGGATCCACGTTGAGTTACCTGACAGACGTCGGAGCGGATGCCGGTCTTCCAGAAGCCCTGGCTGCTGAGCTCCACCGTCACCTCGCGGCGCATCGTGTTCTTCTGACGGATCTTCTGAAGAGCTTCCTGCCAAAACAAGCAGCCCGTCAATTATTGATTGGCTGGAGCGGCGCCTGCGGGGACGGCAAACATCCTCCACAACCCCCCCTACCCTACCCTACCCTACCCACCCACCACCACCACCACCACCCCCTCCTCCACAGAGAAGCTGGCAGATGCAGCAAACTGACACGCAGTGGGCACAGCGGTGGACGGCCGGGGAAGTGACAGCCCGGGTGGTTCTGGCTAATTGCGGAGCTGCAGTGGGTCAGCAGAGAGGCCGAGGACACACACACCTGTCTCCCCATTAGGACCAACACGCCAGAGCCGAGGGGTCCTTCCAGCAGGTATCGCAACAAATACACACAAACAACACACACCTAGAAAAGAACACCAGTGAATCCCAAAGAGATGAGGTATTGTAGGTGGAATCATATACCGTGAATCATATACACGGCTACGTTTCAAGTGAAAATGCAATGATTTTCCGAAAAGTTTCCCGTTTCCCCGTTTCCACGGTGATGGAGCATTTTCGAAAAGCTGCACCGTGTCTCAATAGACACCTAAATCTCAACAAAAGCTTTGCATTTTCATCCGTGAACATTATTTTCCTCCTGCTTTCTGAATGTTGTTGTTGTTCTATTCTTTAATCATTCAGAGCGGATGTGATGGACTGTAAAGAAAAATGATTTCCATGAGATATATGCAAGTTAAAAACACATTTAGAAGAGACGTGATGTATTTCACTGACTTATTTGATGAGTGGAGCAACGGAACTGGCTTTAAAAACAAAGCAACTTCTCTACCTATTGTTGATGAATGGCTGGACGTCAAATACAAAATACATGTATTAGAAGAGCTGTCATTGTCTCCAATACTCCAAAAAGAACGATTTTACACCATCTGGACTAAATAAATACAATTTCAAACCTAAAAAGCCGATTTGACTTCATTTGAAAGTCAAGAGATGTTTAAATATTGACTCTATGCTTCAATCTGCTCTGCTCTCTTTTTGCTTTGCCAGCGACTTTCCAATAATTCACATGAATGTTTTTGCACGAGAACGAAAAACTTGGCCAATAAATGAAGAACACCACTCCCCCTAAAATATAACATGAAAGTACATTTTAGGTTCATCTGGATGCGAATCAATACATTATTGATATTAGCTCATATTCATATTGAATTGTTTTGCGAGAATAAATGTTTCAGAAAAATTCAAATTGGGATTTTAGAGTCAGTGGGACCAAGAGGATTCGATGATTTCCAAGTGGTTCTTGGTATTCTTGAGTAGCGGGTGAGAGAATCGAGAGGGAATAGTTCAGTCGGACATATGGGGGAGCTGCAGATGGAGGAGGAGGAAGAGGAGGAGGAAGAGGAGGAGGCATCGGCAGAGCGACTCCCGTCTGACTTCTCAGTGATCCGCCTAAAATGGAACGCCGGGAATTTTTTGACTCGCAGTGGAAATAAGAACAACAAAGGCATGAATAAATAATGCCGTCCCACTTTGAACTGCGCATCAAAGTGAACACGCTCACCCACACACACACACACACACACACACACACACACACACACACACACACACACACACACGCACACACAGAGAGACACAGAGACACAAAACAAATCCTTCAGCCACTGTATGAGCAAGTAATCACAGTGAAGTGAGAATGATATGTAAATACTTTATTATGCAGCGCTTTCTACAGGGTCAGGCGATGGACGGGTGCAAAGAAAGTCCATAATTAAGCAGCGAGCGGGGACACGGTGGGAGCAACTTTCTGCCAGTTGGGCCACATTTGGACTTTTACGGCGGGATCGCGTTCAGCTGGGAGGAATGTGTGTGCGCGCGCGTGTGTGTGTGTGTGTGTGTGTGCCGGATCAGACCGAGGTCAAACTCCAAAAGATGCCGTCTGAAACTCAAATCGTTGCGGGGGGGCGAGTGCACATCTGTGGCGTGTGAGCCGGTGCATTTGCAGGTTCATCCAGGGGCGAGTTTCTCACTCATGGCCGCGCTCGGTCATCCAGAGGAGGAGTCCGCACGACAGATGGGCGCATTTTGAGGAAAAAACTGCAGGAGATATTCATGACTCAAGAGGAGGAACTTGAAAACTCAAGATTCAGTCTACAGCAAAGGAGAGGAGAAAGATTTCAAAGTACAGTCGCTTGAAGGAGAGACAATGAGGCTGGTGCCAAATTGCAAGTCTGCCGGGCGTTTAATTATGACAAGCTAATGAGTAGAAAGTGGGCTTTCGCAGAGGGTGGTGGTCTGAGAGAGGCAGAAGCTGAAAGAAGTTGCTGTTCGGGGTCCAGAATATGAAAGAACTGTGTGTGTGTGTGTGTGTTGGTCATGAAAAGACTAAAATAAATTGCGGTTAGTGACAGAGAATAGGATTAATTTCCATTTGAAGTCGGTGTCAATTACAAATCTGCACTGTCATATCAAATTTCCTGGAATCATGCTATGAGGACAAAATTGGTATTTTGGACAACGTGGTTGTAGTAGAAGCTGTAGGAGCTTGGCGTTTATGACAAATCCGTGTATGAGGTTGGTGTCAAATTTCAAGTTTGAGCAATAAATCTGGCACAAAGAAGGATGGAGGTCTTTAAGAAAGTGAAAAGTTTCATCTAAAGTCCAAGATTGTGGCAGAAAATTCCTTAGAATCTTAAGTATTTCTCCTTGAAGTGCCTCTAAATTCAATGCAATGAACATGACACAAAAGTCTAAAATGTAGTTATAAAATATGGAATGAATTTTTAGTGCACATCTAAATAGTTCAGTTCAAAATAATATGCATCACTAGTCTATATTCCAATTTTTTTTTTCTAATTCAATTAAGTCACAGTAAAAGTGGATTTCTTCAAAAACATTTTGCTGGCTCTGAGCATCTACATGGGTGTTTGTCAAAACTTACGAACCAAAACGTGAAAAACTCTTCCGGCAAGCCATGCTCCACTCCCCCAAATCTGGAGATTGCTTGGCCGGTGATCCTTATGCACACTTATGGCAGTCACCTCTGGAATATACTGAGAAAATAAGTGTATGAGGGAAGTTGTGCAACCCAGATGAAGCCGTGGACTAGCAACCAATGGAGAGCAAAAAAAAAAAAAAAAAAAAAAAAAGAAGGAAAAAAGTCTGCGGAGCGAGATGGAGATAGCTTTTCAAAGATGCTCCTCATACGGGTCGACTGAGCTCGGCCAAGTCTGCGGCGGAGAATCAGAGCAAATCCCCGAATCCACATATGCTGAGCTGATAGAGAGCAACTCCGGGCTGACTTCGACGCACAACTACTGACTCCGGGCTGAATACTTATTCAAATTACAGATAGCAGATAATAAAGCAACACTGCTTCTGTGCTCCGTTTTGAACACAGAGAAAAGTGCCGCCACCTTGCCACCACGGGGTCATGTTGTAGCGGAGCGTTCCCCCCCCACCCCCCCCCCCCCCCGCAAAAAAAAGAAAAGAATGAAATGTATGGATGTCATTCCGTCTCCACCCATGCAGACTTCTGTACTTTCAGCGTGAGGTGTGGACGAGGCCAGCTCTCGCAGCAGTGCCCACCTCCGGTCTCGGCGGAGCTCGGTGGGCCAGCATAGGGAGGGGATCAAAGAGGAAATGGAAGATGCTATACGCATATCAGACAGGGTGGAAGAAAAGAAAAAAAAAAAAAAAAAGATGCTCAAGGCCGCTAAAACACAAGCCGGGGGGCTGTCAGTGAGCAGCGCCGCCTCCCGGCGGACCCTGCTGGTGAGCTTGCATGTGTTTGGGGGCAGTAATTGCTCCGGCGGAGGCTTGACAGCTGGATTGTCGGGGCCTGTTAGTAGGAGAGCTTCGCCGAGCTACCTGGGAAACGGGCTAATTGAGCTCCGGGTTCTTGCTCATTATCGGCTGGGAGTGTATCACAGAGTCTGAGCGAGCAGATTAGATCTGCTCACAGACTTCCAAAAAGGCCTACCTGCTTCAGAAAAGTTAACTCTCCTACCGCAGGAAGATGAATCACCACTCCGGGCAGCAACGCGCACGGGAAACCGCCTCTTTCAGGCTTCGTGAAGACAGTGGCCTGGTACAATCTTGAACCGACTCCGATATCCGACTGTGAGTAACATAAGTATGAGCTTACCTTTTCGAGAGCTACAGATAAGTACAACATCTCTATCTATACCTCTAACCTACTAATTTAAACGTCTTGGCTTTCGAGTTAGCCAAGGTTGTTACCAATTCCATCAACTTCCATTTCTATGAATGAAGAGGTTAACATCATTAATCCTGCACCAACTCTTGAGAGACATAATGAGATATCCAACTGTAAGTAGCATTAGCCTGTCTATAGAAGTAGTTTAACTCGAGAAAGGTTTCAAATAGCTCGCTACTCATTCAAAATTATGCTAGCTTCAGCAATAGCATTAGCTGGTACTATTTCCCTTGACTTGTTTACCGGAGGAGGTTCGAATGAGCGCTAGCCCACCTTCTGAGGACCTGAAGACTTCTTCTCCTCATTAATCTTTGAGAAAGTGCGAACATCCAGATTAGAGAGCACCGTGCTCCCGGTAACTGATGTAACTGACCCACAAAGTCCTGAACGCTAAGCTGGTGAGCCAGATTAGTTAAACGGCACTGCAAGTCATGCTAAAGTTGTTTTTCCTTCTAGATACTTTATTTCTATAAGACCACAGCTCGTAGCTTTAATCCAGTATTCTTTTACATGCTAAACACCATCCAGAAAGTTAAAGAGAGCAGCACAGCTCTGGGCTCCTTGGGGCACACCGCACTGCTAACCCTGTGATTTCCCCGTGACTACGCGGCCATTATTTCGCCAAATCCAAACCTTTCGCTTCTTCACTCCCCGTTGGTGGCTTGACCTTCACACTCAGCTCAAGAGAGCAGTTACTGCCATTTTACTGCGAGCCGTGAATTCATTCAAATTATGCATTAAAGTCCAACTGCACATTTTTCACGGGCGCCGTCAGACAACAGGAAATACTTTCAGTCACCTGCGCGACACCGTTAACACCGTTTAGCGGAGAACTGACGCGCCAGGCTGGGATTGAGCGGTTCGTGCTTTTCGCTTCACGGTGAAAAGGTCGCGGTTCGAGTCCCGAGTTTGAACGTCAAGAAAGAGTCGCGAAACAAAAGACTGACAAGCTAACAGATTAATTGAGCTAACTCAGTGGCATTAGCGTTAGAGTGGAGTCGTACACGCGTATAAAGGAGTTAAACTTGAGTGGGAAGAGAAACACGGTGAAAAGATTTTGAATCTTCGCAAGTCATTTTTCACATTTTTACTGGTCGGTTTTGTTTGAATACAATATCACATTGTTGAAATTGTACTTAATTTTCATTTTAGAAAAATTGTTATTTATACTTTCTGAACAGATATTTAATGAAATGTATACATTTTTTATAATGTACTTGAACCACTTGAATGGAAACATTTAGAGTTGTCCTTGTTTACCTTTGTGAGTTACCAACATTTCTTCAACAATCATGTGCAAATACTACATTTGTCCTCATTTCTCTTGGAAAAACATTAAACACAGGAAAGGTATCACTATTTCTCTTAAAACAAACACCAATAAAACACAGAAAAACATGCCGTCTTTGTCATTTCTGTCGATCTGACTGTTTTTTTTAGTGAAGCAGCCTTGTTGTTTCCAGCTCAGCTGCATTAGTGTCTGCATGCAAAGTGGGACTGAAAGCAGTGATATGAATTGTTGGTGTGCAGTTGTTTGAACCCACCTCTCTCTGTGTCAGCTTCTGCTTGTCCAGCTGCTTGACCTTGGGGCTGTTGGCCAGCAGGTGGCGTAGTTTCACATAGCTCTTCCACAGTTTCTGGTACCTGCGGGCAGTAAATAACATGTCGTTTCTCACTTTTCCAACAACTTTGCGCTGTTTGCAGTCTGCCATTCTGCGTGCGCGTCTTTCTGAAGCAGCAGAGAATCTGCAGTTCACAAAGTGTGGAAGCGGTGAAACATGAGCAGCTCTGAAACACGACTCCAGACTGCCATCACACAACCTCCCCATTCTCAGTTTCTGTAAAACCCCCTTTGTCTTTGCTCTCATTTGCATCTGAAAAGAGCGGCGGAGTTATCGGCAAGGTGACATGTAGCCACCATACGAGCCGACCCCCCCCCCCCACACACACACACACACACACACTCCTCCTCTCTCTCTCTCTCTCTCTTTTCAATCAGACCTCCTGATTGATGCACTGAAGGCCGAGTGTGACCGTTCTGCTCCCATTCAGGAGACTTTCTCCTCATTTACCCAGAGTTATTCAATTATGATTGGTGGGATGGAGTGGTGGTGGACTGGGGGGGGGGGTAAGGTGGGAGGGCTTGAAGGATAGGATGGTGCATTGGCAGAGAGAGAGAGGAAGGAAGGAAAGAAGGGAGAAAAGAGGAGGAGGAGGAGGAGGGGATGTGCTGAGGAATAGAAGAATTATAGAGCTTTAATAGCGGGGACTTCATTAGAGACTGAGACGAGGGAATGAGACGGCTTTACCGCCCCGATTATCAGCCCGCCGCCACCTCCGCTCGGAAGCCGCCCGGGCGGACGAGAGACACAGAGACAGACGGAGGGAAAGTGAGAGAGCGTATCCAGCCTGGGAGGCCCCCTCGTCCCCAATCCGCTCCGATGACCTTTCCACAGATCCGCTGTGTGCTCTCGGGGTAGCAGCGCCGCCGCGGCTCTCGCCCATCACTGCTCATGCTTTCATTAGCATATGCTGCCTGCTTTTCTCCCACTGTTTACCATCTCCAACCTCTTTTCAGAACAATGCTGGCTTCATTGGATCTCTTCAATCTCATTCGAACTTCTTTATGGCAGTCGAACAGGGGTGTCCATTAGTTTAAAAGTGGACTGGGCCAAGGCCAGGCGAAATGTAGCGCTAAGAGACACAACGAGAGGGGAAGATGGGTTTTCAGGCATCGCATAAGAGCCACCCATAAGTATTCGTCAGTTCTGCATAAGATGAATGTCCTGTGGTTTCGATAAGCAACTACTTGCAAATCTTTGCGTATTTTATCACATGGTGATCGTGATTTTTCAGTAGTGAAGATGAACATAACCTCAAAACAAGCATTTTATAAACGAATTTTCATCAATTCAGAATTTCTTGTTGGACCCTCAAGATGTAGTGAGAGGCAACAAACGGGACTTGCATCAACCGAGGACCAATGCAATGTCAAATTTAGCTCTAAACCCTCTTAGGATCATCTTTTGTGGTCTTCCGAAGGCTTTACACAGCGATCGACAAGAAAAAAATATTTTTTTCTTATCAGAAGACGTTTCAAGAATGCTTGCAAAACAAAGAAACAACATAAACATTCAAGAGGCTTCATGTATACAGTAGGTCCACTCAGCCGTATGGAAGAAATGTGTCTTCACTTATGCAGATGATAGTGTAGCGTGTGGGAGGAAATGTGCATGGAAAAAGTGAGCAGCACCAACAGTCTAGAATCCTACAGTGTTGTAGGCACTCAAGCATACAAAGAATAGTTCTTGTCACAACCTTAACGCTCATGTGCAATACTTCACGTTTCAGAAAAGTTGTGTTTTACACAGCTTACACGGAGGTGGAGTCCAGTGCTTTTCAAAAACTTCACACTCTGAAAGCTGTTTTCAGAAAGTGTGGTTACCAGAGACTCATAAAGCTGTTGCTGTGTAAATGACCATTTGAAATAATCAGTTGTCGCTTGAACGTTATCTTCTAGAAATGGTCCAAAAACGGTAAATTCTGCTCCCTTTTTTTCCTGAGATAACATAACGAATCTGACGGTTCACAATCCCATGTTACATTTGTGTGACACACTGGTAAATCTGCACTGTGACTGGATTATTGAATACGGAATTTTCCTCAGTTTTTCCTGAACAAAGGAATCAATTTAGCAATTCTGTCATATACTTACTAATATATTTTGTGTTGCATCAACCATTATTTGGTATTGTGACCATTTGTGTGAGTTCTAATCCCGAACGTGCCATAAAATGCTACTCACTGGTGAATGGAAACCATTTTTAATAAGCTAGTTTGGGTTTGACTTATAGCTTCATTAAAGATTATCATAAAAATGACATATCTACTGCATAAGATATGTAGTTAATATCTTCCGCTGGCTCTTAATCTCTGTCTTGCCTTAACCTTTACATCATGCCTATTCAATTATAGAGGGGAGAGCAGTAAAGGTGTGACAGGAGGGCAGACGGAATTTAACCTTAAAGAAAGATACTGGCCAGGTTCAGTTTCCTGCACATGTCTTCAGACACATGTAGGAGACCATCTGACAGCAGCCAATTATAGCTTCCTTTTGGTTTGTTTTTTATCAAAAATAAATACTGTATTGGTCTAAATAGGTCTGTTTTTTCCCTCTCCTAATGTTATTCTGAGTTCTGCATCACAACAGTACAGGAGAAACGAGAAAGATGATGGATGTGACTTGTGAACAATGGCTCCTGTTAGAGTTTATTTCTTTATTTTTTGGAAACATTTTTGTTATCTTTCATCGGTGATGGACACATTTCATTGCTGCAACTGTTTTGTTGTCCTCGGGCTTTCGCCCTTGAGACTATTTCACAGAGACGCCATGTAGGAAGAAGTCTGAATCCAGAGTTCTTGAAGATTTCTTCCACTTGGAGTTTTGTCTGACATTTTCATGTGGCAGCAAAGTGCGAATAGAATCCCGGTTCAGTTGCTGTACACTTTTAATTCCACACAGCATTTTTTTTTAAAGTATATCCAAGTACAACTGGTAGCAGGTGAATGTCTGGAAATCACATCATGTTCGTGTTTTGAAACAATTTCTCATTCAATAGTAGAATTTTCATAAAACTCACGTGTGTCTACATAAGATATTTCTACTTCAGGTGGCAGGATATTTCATACCAGGAGTTGTGAGCCTTCTGGCCATCTTGATTTTTTAAATTGAGATTGAATGCAGACAATATGAATCGGCCTTAATGGGGGGGGGGTCAAGGGTTTTGCTCAGGGACACACAGTGCTAACCTGTCTGTTGTGGGGTTCAAACTAGCAAACTTCCACTTCTCCAGCTTCAAGACCATCACTGCCCTCATGCCGCATTTCATCCACTGAAGCCAAATAAACATCATGACTCTGCACAGGAGGTCGCAGACAAAGATAAGTAGACGCCTCATTGACTGCCGCAGCCTATTAGAGCTAAAGTATTTTCGGACACTTCTCCAGTGTGTTATTTTTCTATTGAGAAGGTGAATGAAGTGAAGCACTGAAGCAGCAGGCAGGTCTCTCCTTATACAGGATGTAATTCTATGGCTGGGGGAGGCAAGACACAGCAGGACAACATTTAATAAGTAAAAGAACCTCTGCAGACTCTTCAGGTGCACCGTCTCAACTGTTATTTTTCTCTTTCTCACCTTTAGTATTTGCCCATATTTTTGCTTGCCTCCCAAACTCAAACTCCAAAATATTTACCATTTCTGGTTAATTATAAGATAATCAACCCCCTTTTTTTTTTTTTAAATGATACTCTTGAAACAGTTTCCACAATGTTCTCAAGGGAAAACGGTTATCGAGGCCTCTGTGTCCGTTCACATGGCAACAGTGATCATTTGAGAGTCGCATGTAATAGAAATCCAACTCAGTCATCTGTCAATATGAACGTCCATGTACTCGTCATTGTTAATGTTTATCGTATGTATGTGTCGTTGCCTGTGTGCACGTGTGTGTGTGGTTTCATTACAAAAACAACACCAACTCGTGGCCTGGCAGCTTAAATACATTGTTTTCCACATTTCTGAGTAAACGGACATTGTTTTAAAAATATTGGCGTAAAGCGAAAAACATTTTGGTGAAGTTTTAATCTCAATACTGGCCCCCAAAGGCGACTGATGCTACTACTACAATAGCCCGTATCCATAAGCGTGTAAGAGATGGACAGGGTGGCTGAAGAAATGAACAGAAATAGAAAGTGTGTGTATATGATGCACATAAATCGGTATTTAGGCTTAAGATATATTAAAAAAAAATCCCTCCAAGTACAAAAAAGCAATTGTTGTAATCAATATATACGTTAATGAAATCATAACACGTTAGCCAGCACAGCCCACCCTACACAATCATATCTATATAAACAGAAGATTCAGTTTGCAAACCCTTTCTCTTAAAAATCAGCTCTGTAGAATGTCGGTTGGTACAACGCTGTGTATAACAGGGGTGTCAAACGGGCCCATAAGCGGCCTTAACCCAGTCCGCCAAGCCACCAAGTGAATTGTACACATCTCTAAGAAAACGTTGACATAATAAACAAATTACTTTACAGTAGCGGACACAACACGACGCTGTAGACTTGTGAACTTCAGAACCGTCTTACTGGTCCGGCCCACTTAAGATGAAATTGGGCAGTATGTGTCCCCTGAACTCAAATGTGTTTGACAGCCCGACTGCACACTGTTGCTCTTTTCTGCTTCTTTCAAGAATGGATTTTTAACAAAAAGAGGAAGAAGGTCTTTAGCTTTTGTCCAGCGTGAGCGCAACGAGCTACCAGGGTTTGTGTGAGAGAGCGATGTACTGAAGCAGTGTGACGGTACAGCGGCAGAGCCGGGAAGGGAAAAGAAACTCGGCCAATCGGAGCGCAGTATGTAAATGATGTGCTAAGCTTCAAGCCCATGAGTGACGAGAGAGTCTGCCACTGTGAATCCACGTGTCATTGAGGCATGAATGCGACAGTGTTGAAAGGAGCATGCAAGAGTGAGGCCACTTGAAGAAGTGCACCTAAAAAGGGGGATGTTTCTTCTTCATTCGCACTTTTTTTTTTTTGTATACCTTTTCCTCCACTTATTTATGATTCCTCCCTGTGCTTCCTGTGTTTGTCGGCCCTTCCTTCCCAGCTGCCTCTCCTTTACATTCCCTGACCTCTGACATGTCATCATTCGTGCCTCAGTGGTTGTGATGGAGCCGCAGGAGCTCGAGTGGCGGCCCTGAACGCGAGCGTGTCCGGTGGGCAGTGTGACGGGAGGAAGACAACACAGCTTCTTCAGTCTCCTCGGGTTAATATATGCTGCCGCTCCCGCTGCTGCTGCCGTGGCGTTCGAGGCGCCCTCTCTGTGGCATTGCTGCCGCCGCAATCAACACCGACTCCTGCCCTCTCTACACGCATCATTAGCGGCGGTAAGGAAATCCTTTCTGCTGGTCTCTTACTACTCGTTTCTACATCAGCTAATGATGTCCCAGTCCATCCATAAATTTGTCGTTGTCTGCTGCTTTGAGAAGTTTGACATGGCAGCAGGGCGCAACGGGGATGAAAGAGCTCGGTGGACAGACGGCTAAAATATAGCGCCGGGGGAGAAGGGGACATTAGGCGATAGGGAGGAAGCGAACTAGTTCTGCCTAAATGGATTTCATAATGATCGTTCTCTTGTTTGCGTCTTCATCGCTTCCATCCCCCCCCCCCTCCTGACGGTTGTCATTTCGACCGAGCGGCGCCCACAGGTTCAGATTTAGAGGAAAACCGCATCGACTTCGGATTGGTGCTGGACGCGGCGTCGCCGTGTCCCTTTGATCGCCTTGAAAGGCCGCGGCTTTCATGAGGCAGTGCAGCGCTGTGGTTAATTATGCAGCGGCAGCGTACAGTATTCCCCGCCGCAGCGCTGTGGCGCGTGCATGTCGCATTATTATTCACGAGACGTAAACCAGAGCGGCTCCCGCTGCGGGAGGCGCCCGACGGAGACCCGGGACCCGTGACGACGCACGGGAAAATGTCATGCCACTCCCGCTCCCTCATCCTTGTACTCGTCTTCACGTCTACCTTGTTTTCCTTCGACATACGACACGAGCGGTTCCGGCACTGCGGCGCCCCCGGGAGAGCGACGGTTGAATGAGCAGGGGTGGGAGCGAGGGAGCCGGTACACATCGGAGGGGGGGGTTTGTTTGATTCGTGGGTCTGCGTTGAAGACTTACTGAGGGTCGCCGGCGTAGCTGAGCTGAGCCGGACGGATCCCGAAGTGAACGATGATGGGGAAGGTGATGACCTCCGGGTTGAACTGCTCTCTGTCCAGTTGGTCGATTCGCACCGAGCTCGGTTTCTATCGGGGGGTCACGAAGAAGAAGAAGAAGCAGAAGAAGAAGCAGAAGTCAGGTGACAGCGTAAACGTCGCTACAAGGCAGCCATTGTTCAATCACCTGCTGCTGCTGTGTGAGATAAAAACAAAAAAATAAGCCACGCCACGAGGGTCATCTGTCACAGGGGGTAAAAACGTGAGGCCTCAGGTTTTCTCTCTCTCTCTCTCTTTTTTTTTTTTTACTTGTAGAACGAGCACAACAATGACGAAGTGATGTCGGAGAGACGCTGTTATTGGGGAGGAGATTGACAAGCAACACATCCTCGGCTGACTCCCAAACCCCGGCTAGCCTGTCAGGCGTTTTGCGAGATCAGAGGAAAGGGGGCTGCGACATAAGGCACGCTGATCTGCGCGGCAGATGGCTCGAGGCTCGGGCTCACCTTGACATTAGCCGAGCACGCCTGCACACAAACTTGGGATTTCAGAGCGAGAGGCCGACCTCCACTGCTCCACTCGGATTCTGCCATTTTTTTTGGGGGGGGGGGGGGAGAAAAACTCTGTGATTGGCTTGATGATCGTAACCTGTTTACAGTCCCGACGGGTACGGGGCTAAATAATGCGAATTCAGGCCGTTTAGCCTCTGCCGTTGATGTGTCTGCACTGGGAAGTGCCACAACACATTGAAGGTCGGTGACACTTGGTGGCCTCGTGTGAGCACCGACCAGCAGCGAGGAATAATGGCGGAGCGTGCTGGGATTGGATTGGACATTTTAGTGTGAAGTAGCAGGTGACCTTGGCATAACACAAAGGGTGGGACTCCCACAGAATGAGGGCGTGTACAGATTAAGAGGGGGGGGGGGGGGGGGTGCCTGCCTGGAAAAGCACATTGTATTGATCACTGAGCAACAGCTCCGCCATTTTTTCAACTTAATCCTGCAGATCTGAAACGTCTTCGTCCCAAGAAACGGGTTCAAAAAGATGGAATTTAGGAGACCTATTATGTTTTGATGATTTTTTAAACAACAATACAGCACTACAGGTTTCTGAAAGTGTTAAATAAAGAGGGTTTGAATAACCCATGAAAGGATAAAGCTCAAGTAGAAGCCACTGGGAATGGTCATTTTGGACAATATGACATTGTCTTCATACAAAATTACTGTTTTGGTCTGATTTTTAGGTTTGCCACTCCTTATGGACGTAGCAGAACCAAACAGACTTGCAGATTTGAGCATTCTGAGAAGATTTCCTAAATGTATCCACATCCATCCATTCTTTATTCGATCATCTTATCCAGATCCAACAGTGCCTGACAACACTTTGGCTTTGGTTTGCGTTAAAAAAAATAAATTTACTATTTAGAAAATATTTTTCTGTTTTACATCACTTTAATATCCAAAATCCTTACATTCGGGCTTAAAATAGTAACTATTTCCAATAAATTCCACGTCTTCATATCAGATGAAATGTTGAAAATCCAGAACATGGGAATCAATCTATTCATGCATAATGCTGGAATTTCAGCATTTCAAAAAAAAAACCCAAAAAACCAAGGTAAAGCTCAATATATGACCTTTTTAATGGACTTAGTTTGACTGGCAGTGTAATCTTTAACTGGAGTCGAGGGATGGAAGACTATTATACACCCACTCTGCAAACCCTGACAGCAACAATTCGTCCTGCCGGGAGGAGCAGTTGACTCAATAACTCACCCACACCAAAGGTTACACAAGCATATTCACTGTTCATATGCAACCTTTTAGCTGGCGATGACATCTTCACCTTTATCCAGACACAATTACTGCACATCCTTTAAAAAATTTTCAAAAAATAAATGTGGTGGGGGGGGGGGGCCAGGCAGGAAGGTTAACCAACTTCACCGAGACTTAAAGGCAAAGCCTTTCGGGAGTGCAAATGGCGTTGGAGGTGAGGGGTTAGGTGACGGGGTATAACGGGCGGGACGCGCGAGGCCTTACCATGCCCGGGTTGGTGACGATCATGCCCTTGCACTCCTCGGCGTACTTCTGCCACTCCAGCTCCTCCCACTGCAGCATGTCTGCGATCTCCTCCTCGGGGACCAGCGGCTTGCTGCTGCGGAGCAGGTAGAACAGCACCTGGTGCATGGACAGCACCTCCTTCCCCCCATCTGAACACAAGAGAGTCAACACAACTGAAGGAAATGTTTTTTTTTAAATACATGGAACCTGCCTTACCTCTGTCAACTCTCACTTTTTGTTTCCTGTCTTTTATACACAGTGTGAAAAATGTCTCCCTGCATCGCAATGGCATTGATGAGGAAACGCACAGGTGGCACTGGTGCGAGGTTCACAGGGATAAGTGGCGGCACATAATGGCGTGCATGTAATGTAATAGCATTCCAATCTGTATTACAGAATCAGAAATACACACACGGAAACACAGCCGTGCACAGGCAACGCAATCAACCAGGTCAAATAGAGTCAGCTTAATACACACTCATGCAAAATTGATTGACCCCCCATTTAGGAGTGCTGGGCTGGACACACACACACACACACACATGGATCTGCTGCCCTCTCAGATGCATTAAGAAAAGCACACAGTCTCTGACTGTAACTTTCAAGCACACCATCATCATCACGCCCACCCCACCCCCCCCCCCCCCCCCATGTGACTCGCTGATTCCCTCCGCAGATTGCGCCGCAAAACACAGCTTCTTTTGCAAAAGAGGCGGATAAGTGCTCGCGGCCGTCTAAATTGGGAGAGCTGGGAGAGAAATTGTTTTCTGATGGGGAAAAGGAGGTAGGTGGCAGGGCTGTCATCGCTAAATAAATAAATAAAGGGATCAAATCTGGTGCGGCGAGCCGACGGTGCACCAGCGCCATCATGTGCAGCAAAGAGGAACACCATCAGAAACGTCCCACAATGCAACAGTTTGCAGGTCACATCAGCCACATTTGAACTACTTTTCCTTGAGACAATTCTTTAAATATTAGGAAAGTAGATACAAGATCATGTGATTTTGTTCATTTAAAGGTTAATCTGTTAGCTTTTTGGATTAAAGAGATGATTTAGAAATTTGAGAGACGACAAAATAAAGAAAGGGGACGGATACAGAGTTCAACTATTGTTAATGACAAGTATTTTTAAGATTGCGGTAAAACGTGGAACAAAGGCTAAACTAAGCCTCGAAACTGGCACAATTTTTTTTTTTTTAGAAAGGACTGAAAACAAGAATATCTCTGAGTTCCATTCATTTTAAATAGCTGATTAGTATTTAATATCTACTGATATATAAAATACTAATTCTGTGTGACACCATGATCCAAGCTGCACGTCCATTCAATGCCACTAAAATGTTACAAAGTATCAACGAATGAGCACCATGACTTATAATTTGCTTCAAATTACTTGAGACCTCTCAATAAGGTCTCCATGATTATAAATGTATGTTTTTAACAATTATTTTCACCTTAACCTTACTAACAAGAGTTGGTGATGTTAATGTCTTAAACAGTCTCTGTGAATTATTTCATTATTTAATGACCCAATTTTTTGTGACACTATTAAAAAGACATTTATATATATATTTATACAAGTAGTACATGGAAACAGTCTTTCGTATATATATATTGTTGCTATTGCAATACATTTGCAATACACTGTGCAGCACCACTTTGCATGTGTGTAGGTACGAGTATGTTTGATGAGGTTTATGTGTGTCTGCCAATGAGGATCTCTAAAAGTCCATTTTCTATTGCTGGACGAAATCAAGGCGATATTGTAATGATCTCGTCAAATATCACGATTACGATATGTAACGCGATCAAATACCCTTTAGCAGATGATTGTAACTGTCTTTGTGCTTCAAGATCCATCTATCTTTGGTGAAATATATTGAAATGTAGAGCATTAATGCACAAGGCATGGAACCATAACTTTGTTTATCTTTTATGTAGACCAACTGTCTCTACCTTCATTATCAAACTATGCTCCTATTGCTAATAACAAAAAATCTCAATCAGGTTGTATTGTCCCTCAGTGTAGACTGACATGGCTCGATCTCCCATACTGTGTATATCGTCTTCATAATGCTAAGTAGCACTGTGGTAGATCTTGGAAGTGTTGGGAACAATATCTAAAAGAGTATTGCTTTACTGTCACACCTCTACTTTGTGGCAGCAACTACTTGAGAGATTAATCCGCATGGATCAGTTAATTAAAGTGATAAAAATGAGGCATTTCTTCTGTTGCCAGCTGAGCCAGCAGTTTCTTTTTCATGGAACAAGCTTCAAATGACAAATGGCTTAAGTATTCCTTTAAAACCTATTCACATTGACATGTTTAAACGTTTTCTGAAACGCTGTCATGTCATGCCTTAGAGGCAACAATAGTTTACTCACTATTATAGACCTGGATGTGGTCATTAAAATGTCCAATCGTTGCAGCTAAATGGAATAAAATGCATGAGATCCGTCATGAATAACATCATATTGTACATGTATAATGAACATACAACCTGGAAATAAACTCAACGGAGTTTTTCTGCACGTAGATATCAGTAAAACTTGACATGAACAAAAGCCAAGTGGAGTTACGTTCCACATGCAAAATTCTTTGCACTCGTGAGTTATTCTGCTTCTTCACGGCCCCTCGGTGGAGCACCACGGGGAAGGGAGAGATGTGTGGAGTCCTACCAGGTAAGAAGCGAACAAAGCGGGGCATGAAATGAAAGCGCTGGCATCCAGAGGACTCGTCATCGGGATCAGGACCTGCAACACAGAACACATTTTATGTTTGTTCTTCACATCATTTCTGCACTGGAGAGCATTTTTTAAATGATTAAATATAACTGGAAATGCACGGTTGGAATAACAAGCATGGATTGTTGGACTGCAGTGATTAATTAAAATTCAATCTTTCAATTATTGAGAGCTGAGGAGGGAAGAGGGAAAAAAAAGGAACGCACGGTTTTTAATGAAATAAGATGTTTAATATTTAAAATATTCTATATGTGTGTAATGACTGTGGGGCTGTATTCACATTAATATGATTAGATATTGGTGCAGGCCCGCTTCTGTGCTCATTATTAGTCCAACAGATGTCCTGTACACTCGATTCTGACCTTGTGCTTTTAACACTGCTTATTAAAAATGCAATATCGCTCTGTGATAATATGAAAATGACAAGATGTCTTAATAAATTTAAACATAAGATAAAAAAAGTTACAAGTGGTAAATCTTTGTTAAGTGTTAACCACTGACGTGTATTTGGAAAAAGGAAAATGATCTATCAAAGCAATAATGTACGTGGATGGGAAGCAGAAATAAGATGCGCTTAAATTTAGATGTTAGCATCTTTTCGACGTGAAAACAAGAGCAATCAGATTTCTGACATCTGCCAAAGGTTTATAGAGTTTTGACATAATCCTTAAATGCCTATAAAATAAAATCCCGCTCACCTCCAAATTTGAATGGACTCTTCCCAGGCCTAATATCTATATGTGGTGAAACTTTGGACTCAATCCATGCAGTAGTTTTGACGTAATCTTGGTAACAGACATACAGCTAAATAGATACCCGTGATTTTGTTACGCCTTTGGTGGACGAAATAAATGACAAATATACTGAAAGCTTCAAGAAAACGAAGCCAATTTCTCTTTAAGGCTGCTAACGCCAATGCTAACCATAGCTGCTGTGGATAAATCTAATGCTAATCACAGCTGCTGTGGATTAATGCTAAAGCTAGTGATAGTCAAAGCTACTGTGGATAATGGCCAATGCTAATGCTAGCCAAATCTACTGTGGATACAAGCTAATGCTAATCACAGCCACTATAGATGAATGCTAATGCTAATCACAGCTTCTGTGAATAAAGGCTAATGCTAATGTGACAAAGAGTTTGGGATTATATGTGGCTGTTGAGAGCTTGTTTGTAAGCAATGTGGCTTTAATTCAGTGCAACAGTAAGCGTTACAATAACAACTTTTGGCTAATTCTAACAAAGAGGAAAGATATTTAAAAATAATAACAGTTACTAATTACTATCAGTGACAAGCACGCTAATGCTCTATAATCTGGATGTCAGTGCTAATTAAAAGAAACTGACTTGCGAATGAAATGTAGATCGTATCAAGGAAAGGTAACAGCTTTTTAAGGACGGCTAATGCCACAGCTATGGGTTGTACAGACTTTTAATATGTCATAACGTGCAACAAGCAGGTTAAAACTTTGACAGTACTAATTTATCACTTATCATTAATCACTGACCAATCGGCAGACGGCTGCATTTTACTCCTCCTGATCAGACCCGTTCTGTAGTGCTGGCTACCCCAACGGAAGGGTGAGGAACAATCCTGACCACTTGGCACGGTTATTTCGGTATCATCCACAACTTTTGCAGTTCCCGCGGAAAACCCGGAACGTTTTAGTTCTCTCACTACTTCAGCATACCTGAATCTAATGATGATGTCATCACCAAGGTTGTGAAAAAGCCCAATAACGAGCCCTTCATTTGAATCAGGTGTGCTGCAACTGGGAGAGAGCTAAAAGCTGCAGGACACCGGCCCTCTAGAACCGAGCTGGGACAGCCCTGGTTTACATGATCACAGTGCTCAGAGCTACTGAAAACGCAACCATTTTAAAACGGCTTCCAATATGGAACTTTTCAAAAAACGCTCCGACACGAAACATGGTAAAGTGGAGCTTTTCATAAACACCGTGCATGCATATGCGCACCAATAGTTCTGCAGATGCACAAGTCGAGGAACAATAACAACAATGGCGGCCTCCAAGCCGAAACATAGACGGACAGTCGGGTGAACACTTCTGAACCTGGTTACTGAGGTGAGCTGTAAAGTTCTCAAATAACCTAAATATAGTTAACTTTTTTTTTTGTGCCTCGTACCCGTCAGGTTCCAGTCGTACAGCTCCAGAATATCCTGGAACAGGTAGGTGCCGAAGAGCTCCAGGCCTTGGACGCAGTAGTTCTGGAGAGAGAAACAACAGTTCAAACTTACAGCAGAAGCAGATTTAGACAGGAACTCTCACCGAGAGCGCCTTAATGTACTGTAGATGCGACGGATAAGTAAATCCAGCTCTGTAACTGTATCGCATAAGCCACTGTATCGATACCATCGACTCCAGCAGGTCAAAAGGAACGGCTTCTCCCTCTTCTGAAAGGATTAACAGAGGTGCGCTCCGGCGTCGGGAGATAAAAACAAAACGAGGTGAGAGGGAGCTGCCAGATAAAGCCGGCTTTCACTGACCTCCGGTGTCATCTCCTCTATGAAGTGAATGGTGTAATCTATGTTGAAGCGGATCACACGGCACAATGGAATCTGTGATGAGGAGAGGACGGGGAGAAGAAAGGACAGGCCCGCTCATTAGACAGAGGTTACAGCTTTTCAAGGAAAACTCAGTAAAAGCACTGAAAATCCTCCTGAAATATCACAATTTGCACGGTGGATGAGGTACAAAACCATCTGCTTTTATTGCAACACTTTTCATGCAAGTTAGAATAAATTAAAATGCTCTAGAGAGGAAATATTGACATAAAAAGACAAAAACAATACTAATAAAACTGTAGATGAAAAGGAAAAATTATTACAAAAGCTCTGAGAAGTGTTCAAATGATATTTTAAACATTTCTAACGAATCAATGTCTTAGAAAACTTAAAATATGATATATAAATGTCTATATAAAGAGATAAAGGTTAAAATGCAGATCAATGCCTAAAATAAGTCATTATTTAACTTAATTTATAAGTGTTTTTTTTCAATATATTAAAGTAAAAAAACACAATTTAAAACAAATAAAATACAGAATAAAAAAATGTGCAAAACTTGACAAAAATATCAAATTTACAGTAATATGTATTATCAGTAAAATAGTAAACAAATGCATGTTAAATAAATGATAAAATTAAAAAAAACATTTCCCATGATGTGATTAAAACAATGATACATTTTTGAATTATCAAACATGATATCCAGATTTTTTTTTTATTTTATTCTTATACCTCTAACTTATAAGTCATGAAAGCTTTTTTTCTGTTTCATTTGTTTTCAATGTAAATAAATAGCATACTTGCGGTCTTATTAATGTGCACCAAGGTGAATGAAATGTCGACCTCTTTTTGTATTTTGCAACATACATTCAAGACAAGACAATGACATCAGTGTAAGATGCTGAAAACAAGTCAAAACGATATTTACAAATCCTGTGTGCATGCAATAACTGGAAGGGAGAGGAAGAAATATTAAAGAGAAGAAGAAAAAAAAGATAATCAACGGCAGAAAGAAAGAAAAACAGATAAATACATTAACCGTGAAAGGTCTATACACAAATGTAATGAAATTAAATAATAATAAAGAGAAAGAGAGAAAGAGGGGCCCAACCAGGCAGGCAGTGGAGGATGAGTGGGGGACAGGGCAAACTGCCCCCCCGACCTCCACCCCAACTCCCTATTCCACCTTTCATTTATTTATTTTTTTTAATTAAATTCATCTCCCCGTCCCTGCACAGGCCTTCTTGCAAGTTCTGGACGGCCGCAGTCATGAAAGCTTAAAGCAGAGTATCTCAAAATATTAGAAAACTTTAAATTTTCTTAACCAACAAGCACATTTAAAATGACAAAAAGACACGAGAAACATTTCCGGTGACTTGCCAAGAGATTCAAAATAACTTTTTAACTTCCCGATGAACGTGTTGGTTTATCGCGCACGCACGAACGCACGAACGCACGCACGCGCGCCCCTTGAAAATGAATCTGGCAAAATCTCTGTAAACAGATAAGCCGTCTCCTCTGCGTTTAATCTCCCCAGTTGCACGCCCTTTGTTGTGGGAGCGCGGGGGTCCGTTTTAGGAGATTAACCTGGGAGCCGCGCTCATTCCTGCCCATCTCAGCGGCTAACTAGCGGGGGGCTAATGTGAGCACGCTCCCAGCTTCCTAATCCCCCCTCCGCGTGCCGCCACTGAGCGTTTACCCCCGGCTTTTAACAAGGCCCGTTTAAATTATCCAGTTCAAATCGTCGCTAATCCTCGGGGCTCTTTTCAAGCTCGGCGGATATTGACCGAGCGCTCTATTATTCGAACATGTGGGTGGGGAAACACGCGCGCGTATCAAGACTGAGAAATAGCCGGGCTTTGAAGAGATCTTTCTAGAAACAGGGTTTGGTGATTCCCCCCGTCGAGTCCTTGCCCTCTTTAAACTTGCTCCTCGGGTGCGGTTGAAACAGCTACAGAGGATGATGCTCTTTCATTTCTTTTTCAAACCGGCCTTCAAAAACGAGGCAAGAAGAACTATGTGACAAGGTCAGCCCAGTTAAAGCGGGGCAACCGGGTATAACATCATTGGGATGACTCATACAAGTGTTGGTTGGTTGGTTGGTTGGTTGGTTGGTAAAAAGATCAATTGCTAGGTAAGTGGGAAACAGAATAGGGAGGTGGAGTGGTAGAGAGATGAGTTGTTCGAAAGATTTGATAGGTAGAGGGGTGAGTGTATGCAGAGATGGGTAAGAGGGTAGGTGGGCGGATTGATAGGACGATGGGTAGGTGGGTAGGTAGGTAGGTGGGTAGGTGGGTAGGTGGGTAGGTGGGTAGGTGGGTAGGTAGGTGGGTGGGTAGGTGGGTAGGTAGGTAAGTAGGTGGGTGGGTAGGTGGGTAGGTAGGTAGGTAGGTAGGTATATAGAAGGTAGAAATCAAAGTGAGAGTGCAAGAGAGAGATTGGTAGGGTGGTAAGATGGTTTGTTAGATAGGTTGAAGGGTGGATGGATCTGAAGGTTTGTCAGTAAATACCCCCTCTGTTTTCTTCTGGTGTTTATTGAAGACTCGCACAGGATGAAGCTCACTTTGTGCTAAAGACGCACACAGTCAAGTACTAAACAACTCCTTCAAGATGAAATGCCGGCAGAGGAGCGGGAAACATTAAAGATCCTCCTTTGTTTCACCTCTGTGAGGATCAACACGACGACAACAGATAAAATAGTGAAAGCTCAATGTGACACAGCGTGGAAGCAACTGCAAGCACAGAGCGAGTAAACAGACGACTGCGAGCAAACAGGAGCAGAAGCGAGGAAAGCGGTGACACGGTGATCCATGACTGATGGGACAAAGGGAAGCTTACGTTCGTGAGCGGCATGTGGGAGAACAGGGAGAAGCCTTCGAATAGGTATTCGTGATCGTCGTACTCGATCACCGTCGGCCTGTCGGTCTGGAACAGGAAACCAGATTCAGATTTAGAATCGATACGTCCGCATTAATTCTGCTGGGTTTTTTTCGTTCTTTTTTTTTACAGTTTGATAACACACAGACTCCTACCAGGAAGTTTGTCGGAGGTGAGACGGTGATCCTGTAGTGGAAGAGTTTGCCGGAGTTGTTGTTCATTCCGCGGCATTGTTTCACCGGCTGGAAAAGACACGCAAACTCAACGGCGGACACACAAAACACACAAATCTGATAGGAGATCAGAGGAAACTGCTGCGTCAGCGATAAATTACCGAACCAAAAATATGCAAAGATTCAAGCCGACATTTTCACTATCCTATGTCTTATGCTTTCGACTGATTTGTTTCATTATTAGTAGTTCCAAGTCATTTTTCAAAAATGATTTTAACCCCATCACCAGTTTTTTCCGGAAAGATTTTCATGATGGCTGAATTATATTCAGCTTCAGTAGATGGAATCTTAAGATCCCCTAAAAGAGGTTTTTGTTAGCAAAGGAGTTGTACGTAGTCTGTTGAGCTACCGCTAACTAAGGTAGTAGCTATCGAGCAGGAAGTTCTTGTTGGGATAGTGAATTATTATTAAGTAATTATAAGTTCAACTCATCCGAAAAATTATAATTCGTTTAAATTTGTGTAAAAAGAAGGAGTTTCTCCCTTTTGTGATCGTTGTGTTATAAACCATCTAAACGGCTTCATTCCAATTCTATCCATATAAGAGATTTGTTGGGGTTCTCTCTGTAAAAAAACACCCGGAAATTACTATTTGGTTCTATATAGATAAAGTTGAATAGAAGAGGATTGTTACCAGTCACTAGTTGTTGGATTTAATTGGAAAATCACTTTGTTTCCGCTCCACAGAGTCCCTATGGACATTTCTTTAAGTACACCAGTTAATGAACTCCTGCCATGGCTGATTAGTAAAAACTTAATTGACGGTCTTTAATGAGTGTGACGGCGCCTTCGAATATACAATATCAACTTATAAAAACAGATTCCGGGTCAGTCGAGAAGAAACGGGCAATTAGTGGACTAATGGATGAACGACGGTGTACGAGGCTCGTTTGTTTTGGCTCCGACGCAGACTGTAGGGGGGGGGGGGGGCTCAAACTAACAATCGTGGGACGGGAGAAGTGAGAAACGTCCTGACGACTATGTGCAATTAAGAAGCGAGTTCCTATGGACCCGGATTCAAAGTAACCAGTTTGATCAATCCAGGTGGGAGTTATTGCTCCATAATGAGAGGGAGTGAGTCATAAAAAAAAGAAAAAGTGAGATCTCAGTATGTGGGACTTGATGATTCACTGGGAGCAAGAACCTCTGTCACATCCTCACATGTGTTATGTCATCATTCAACTCTTTAAGTTGATGCAATCCGACTTGTGCCTTCAAATGTAATGGAGGAGGGGGAGAGGGAAGAAGGGGAAAAAAAAGCTCCTCTGTGAAGAATACATTCAAGCAGGCTGGGATGATGCCCGTCCCCACCTTCCCCTCATCCTCCGCCGTGGCGTGGCACCGCTTCAAGGTTATGAAAAGGGTGATTTATTCACGGCGTGTCATACCTCCTCCCCTGGGTAGATGCTGTGGCGGATCCCTGTACGTCTGGCCTTGGCACTGCACTTACACAGGGGACCATCATTCATCTGGACAGAAAGAAAATACGGGAATCAGACAGGAGCCGTGTACGACACGCACAGACGCCGCTCCGCATCACACGTCTCCGAAACCAAACCGCACAGCCCTGACCTTTATTTCTTAGAGTTTCCAGCTGGAGCTCGTCCTCCGTGCTACGGCGGGGCCCCCGTTATGTATTTATCATCATCCCTGTGAAAGATCTGTCCTCTGAACACGACTCTGATTTACACACATTCAAGGTACTTTCCCCCCCTTTGTTCAACAGTACAAGAACGACTGATTCAATTCTTGCGGAACACAAAAGGTATTTGAACGACTCTGGAAGTTATAAATTAGGTTGGATCAAAGACTCCCACTAACTCCTAAAACTCTCAAAAAGAAAGAACTGAATGACTCAAGTTCACACATTTAGGCTAAGAAAAGCTAAAACGACAAAGCTTTACAGATTAAACTTCACCCCAAGTTATACAAGCAATGACAACAACGGCATTAGTTAGAAAAGTTCCACCTTGGGAGCCGTTAGTTTCGGTTGCTCCCGACTTGAAAACTTCATATAAACAGGGACCAACAATTCATTGCGATCTCACGCGAGGGTAAATCACAGCCGCTTTAATTAACGTGAAGGATTGTTACCATTACAGACACCGTTCGACATTAAGTCATGCTTAAATTGTTATTAGAAGTCTGACGGCTGATGGGACACGGGGCCTGCCGCCGCCGCGCTCCGATCTTTCACTGCCGCCGAGCAACGGGCTCAAACAGCCTCGTAAATGTTTGCACTAAAATCGCTGTAAACTGTTGGGATGAGCCCGGAGCTCATCTTTATGCCCGTTATGGATGCTGTCTGTTCCGTGACCCCCGCTGACCGCTGCTGGGAGATTCTACGACGGTGCTTTTCTGCTCTTAAACACACACACATTCAGAAGTGATGGAGCTCCAGCCTCAATATACATCTGCAGCTCGCTGACTGTCGGGCTCATTAAAGAGCTATTAGCCCAACGAGCTGCTGAAGCATCTGATCTGCTCGGCCACTTTAAAAAAGAGAAAGAAAAGACTGCAGAGTCAGCACTCTTCCGCAGCTCCCTTTCACTCGACGGGACCAAAGAAAGCACAGAAGTGCTCTTTGTGATGCCTCTGCGCAACGTTTATCATCTTCTGTGTAGATTTGGGGCTAAAATGCAGCTTTTGTTGTTCGATAGTTTAAGTAACTCCGATGCACAATGTGGACTACAGGATTACCACAGTCCAACCTCTTTAATGACATTTAAATTCACTTTGCCTCCTTCACAATGTATATCGGCAACTTCGTTTCCCACTTTAAGTGAATTGAAGTCAAAATGCTCCCATTTAAAATTGCTAATTAGCACATTAATGACAAAAAGATGGTTCAAATGTGGGAGTAAATCAAGGTGCTATTATTGCATGGGATTATAGACAATCTTAAGGAGGTGCCAATTTCTTTTAAATGAACTATGGCATTTATTTGGGTTATCAGGTAAATGTGTTAGACTTAATTGTAGCACTGTTTTAAATAGGCTGACACAGACAAGAAGTGGTCCGTCTGGTTCTCTTTCACATGTAGGGCATTTACCCCCCCAGAACTCGTGATCACAAACTAAAACTATGCATTTATTATAAAAGCTTTTATACATTTATCACTGCGACTGTTTGATTGTTTCATTACTTCACAATCAAATGGGGGGAAAAAGTCTGAATCGGAGTTCTTCAAGGTTTGTTCTTTCATTTGGAGTCTTGTCCCAGATTTAAATGTGGCAAATGTTTGATCATCCGTTCGCGCCGATTGTTTTTCGCTTTTCCAAAATCCAAAACTCTCAAAGCATGACCTGCTGTTTCTAAACTGTTTCCAAAATAATAATTGATTAGAAACGGAACCATTCAGGCAGCAATGTTCTCGTTATGGTTGCTGTAGTAACCTTCTGTAAAAAAAAAGTAGCATATTCCCCAGTTCACCCAGTGACAGTTTCAACAAGTGAAAATACAAAATGTTTGTATTTTTATTTCACAGCAATCTTTTCAAACCAGGTAAATGCTGTAAATGATGTAGTAAGCATGCCAGACCACTAGTTAAAGAACTTTGTTCTGAGTCCTGACACTCCGGAGGCAAAAGTTGATCTACTTGTGCATGTGCAGAACTATTCACTACGGTCGCAGAATTCCTGCAATCTCCACAAAAACACACTGAGCAACTGACACCCAAAAAGCAACGAATGTTTCGAGTTTTCACTTGAAAGCGCCGTCGTGTAAACAGAAAACAACGTCACGGAACGACGCTCCCGGCCGACACGCCGTTGGACCGACTGGACTTGCTGAAGGTCACCAACCTGTCCGTGGTCGTTGTACCACAGCTCCTCGTGCAGCCGGTCGGGGTGAGCCTTCTTCCTCTTGATCTCGGCGATGACGTCGAACACCTCGGAGTCGGAGCTGCTGGAGCAGGTGCTCCCTTCTCCCTCGGACTCGCACTCCGAGTCGCTGCTGCTGTCGTCTGAAAGCAAGGGAGCAACCGGGCCTTTAATCGTAGACCTTTACCAGAGAGTTGATGACTAAAAAAAAAAAAACCTCAGGCAGAGAGCTGGTTGAGCATTTAAGCTCACCCCCCCAACTTCCCCTCGATCGCTGCTCAGCTGAGCCGCTCGCAAAGTAGTACCCAACACAAAGTCTGGCTAAGGCGGTCTGTCAAGATGCTTTCAGAGTGTGTGTGCGCTCAGGCTCTGCCAGAGGAATAATCGCCCGGCTGTGCTGATGACACCGCAAAGTTCCAGATCCGTTACATAATTTGCATTTACTTAAATGTTTCTGGAGGCAAACAAACACTTTAGTGTGACGTACCGCTGCTGAATTCATTGTTTAAGCACCCCTCCCCCCTCCCCTTCATTGGGATTCCTCCTTTTCATGCCAAGTGCAGCTTTAAAGAGATTAAAAGAGCCAATGTTGACATCTGGCACTCGTCCTTTCTTTCGCTCTTCCTTTTTTTTTTTTTTCCCGTACAGAGACGTAACCTCACACCAAACCGGGGATGATAATTACCAACTCAGCTGAACGGTTTGTGGCTCTTGGCTAAGGAAAGCCTTCAGTTCTTATCAGCACTTTTCTTTAACTGGAGTACTGGATTGTGAAGTCGGCGCCCGGAGCCCAATATTTAACAAATTAGATCTCCCCGAGTGAGATTTATATTATTGCAGTGCGGAAACACGCGATCCGGCAGACGGGCCCGCAGAAAAGATCATAAACATTTGACTTAATCTCTTCCTCGCCCCGCCGCACTGCTGGGAAGACACCAAGTGTTCAGTGACAGAAGCTTATCAACAGATGAGTGTGCTGTTGATTGTAGTGGCTGCGTCAGTCAAGAACAAGCTTGTAAAGGTGACGACGTTTGACCTGGAGCGATAGACACAAGTTCCAATCGAGGATTCAATCAGCGATTGATTGAAATCATGCCGTTTATTGGTTCATAGAGCTTTTCACTGGCTCCATCCTGGCTGCTCGTCCGATTGGCGTTCTTTCTTCTGCTGTCCTGGAGGGTAGGAGGTGGTGGTCTTTTAATAACAGCCCGTTTGTGTACATCACTGCAGTCGCATGTGACAGGAAGAACACTGAAGGGATGTAATGAGTGAAAACGACTAAAAATGAGCGTCGTTTTCAAAGGCAAATTCAAAATACGCTTTTGAATACCTTGCATTTTATCTTTTAGCTCCATGTAAATGTTGTCTCGTCATACAGTGTGTTGGGAGCTTCATCGTCGCATTTGTCTTCTACTTTTTCTTAATTTTGTCACCTTGAGGTAAACCGTCCGTCGTTTTGAGGCCAAAACATGTTTGACACAATTCAAACAGCACCTTCCGTCCGTGGTGTGCGTTCCATTACTTGCCCAATTTGGTATGGTCTTCAGGGAGCTCACGGACGCGTAGAACAAAGTAATACCACTGGTGACCTGTGGGGGCAGCGCTGTGCAGCAAGTGTGACGAGCGCAATGTCGGACGAGAGACTGTGTGGATGTTTGCGTGGACACGAGCAAATGTAGAACATTACCTCGTCCAGGCATCGAAACAAAGAGCCTATAAAGAACAATTGATAGAATGACTCCACACTGCCCTCTAGGGGATGTTTTGTTTGGCATAAAAAGTAAGGGAAGCATAACATCTGGAACACACGGACCAACTGATATAAGAAGAGCACAATTCGGTCTCCAGTCATTCTTAGTCATGCTTATTCAACCTGCTCTTTGTCTCCTCTCCTTTATTTTCCTTATTGTTGAATTTGTCTTCTTCATTTTTGTCTTTTACTGCCTTCCTGTTCACCGTCAACGTCGTGTCCTTCATCTTCTCATTACGCTTTCTTTTTTGTACTCGGCCGTCTGTTTCTTTCTTCAACTTCTTGTGTCTCATTTTGATCTTTGTCTTTTGTCTGCACCGTCTACTTTGGAGCCCTTTTCTTCACGGTTATCGTCACTCTTATTCTTTGTCAGAGTCCCTTTCTTTGTTTTTGGCACCATCTTTTTCATACAGTTCTTTCTTTCTTTGCTTCTCCTTTATCATCATTGTTGTTGTTGCCTTTTTTTTTTTTAAGTCATCATCTTCCTGTTTGTCAACATGCTCCTCAAAGTGATTTTTACCTTGTTCATTTGTTCTCAATATATTCTCTTTGATTTTTTTTTTTTGGCACTTACAAATGTATCACTCTTTCACAAATGTGCATCCAGATCAACTTCTTTCCTACCTTTGCCATTTCCTCACGTATGACGGCATCTCATAACCTTCAACGGCTCTACTTTGTTACTACTTCCTTTATATCGTTATAGAAACTGTCTGCGTTCTGTGATAAATGATCAAATGTAAATCAAGCAATTAATATAAACACAACGTGCCGGTATGTTCAACAGATCAAAAAGTTGTGTGGTTGTTCTCTTTCCCACTTCATCACCTGGATCCTCGTCCAGCTTGGTTTTGGGAGGATCCCATTTGGGCCGCGCCTCCTTGGCCCGCTCCTGGCGTCTCCCCAGCTCTTCCTCGAAGCGCTCGTACAGGTCCCTCAGTTTACTGGTGCCCACGACGGTGGATTCCCCCTGAAACGCACACAGGTCGGGGATGACAAAAGTACGTAAACAGTTCAAAAAGTTGCATTTTCAGCGGCTCAGAGCACGGTTGTCCCGTCGCGCCCAACAGCCAAAGAAACTTTTCCGTCCTCGCTTGAAAATGTCGTGGATTAAACGGGGCCTCGGTGACGAGACACTCGGTCAAAACCTTCCCAAATCCCCGCCGTGGCCCCTTCAAAACGTTTGGATCTCTGGGACGGCGTCGCTCCGACCTTTTACCCGTCGCCTTTCTTCCTGCAACCTCTGCCAGACGGCTGACCCGTCCCTCAGTAAAACTAAAGTGATTGTAAAGGTTGAGACGGAGCCGATTTAGTCTTTTCATGGCTGTGACAGGCGGGGTGTTAGCGTCAGCCGCTCAGTAGAAGAAAGGGGGGGGGGGGGGGGAGGACCCAGAATTGCATTTGCACTCGGATCACTGCAATTTCTGTGAGGGTTGATAGCCTAATAATAAATAATTGTCTCTTTTAATGACCTAATTCTGCCTTCATATCTCTTCAGTCGATTTGTGACTTTGTTACGACGCCCAAGGTCTCGCTTCGACATTAAGAGCCCCGCTAATAGACTGGCTGCTGTGAGCAGAATAAAGAAGCTCCGCTACTTTTTGTGTTTCACCCGGTGAAAAGTCACGCGGCATTCAGAGCGTGTAATCCCTCCGCTCACAGTCCAGCACGAGGCCTTTGTTGCACATCATCCTCACTGTCTCCACAAACATTCACATAAACTCATTTAAAAGGATGCATACAGCAAAGACAAAAAGAGGATGCATGTTTTCTCTTTAGGATTGGAGAGCTGGTTTTTGCTTGACCTCTGGAGAAATATTCATCTGTCCAATTTAGCAAGTTAGTCCAGTCGAGTCGGAGTTGTGTTTAGTTCTGATTGTACAGGACAGACTGGAGCAGATGACCCACTCGTTGCCCCCCCCCCCCTTCATTATATAAGGCCCACAAACCGATTTCCAGGAATGTCAAATAATTTGTTTCACATGTATAAAGAATGCTCATTTAAAGCTGAAATGCAAATTAAGGATATTTCTTGGTTTATTTAAATGTAAAACTATCAAAAAAAAATCAGTTTGGATTAAAATGATCAACATATGGTTAATCCTTTTCATGGAATCATCTGCAGGTAGTCTAAAGAATATTTTACACTAAATGTGCACATTCAAATTGACCGTAATCTCGTAGTGAGGATGAACCTATTGTGATAAAAGTAGTTCATCTCTGCCTAAAAGGCAAATGTAGAGGAACGTCTTCACAGAAACATCAAACATCCTGACGTGTGTCATATTTACTGATCAGATAAATACAATTATCCAAGTGCCGTCTTTGGCTTCTGCTGCACCTTTTATCACTTTTATTTCATATTCTGGTACTGTAGCAGCATTCTGTGGTCATGCAGTGACATCGAGTGGCTCAACATTGTGTGCTTGGTTTTCTTTTAATTAAATGGACTCAGAAACTAAATCAAATCATCGACCAGACATTTTTACATTGTTCAGTCATGTGAGGTGATTTAAATGGTGATAATGTAGCATTTATTATATTATTAAACACAACACATGAACCAATTGCGAAACAGGAACTAAGCAAATTGATATTTTATCAATGTCTTCTCAAAACTTTCTTCATATTGAAAGGTAAAAATATTTATTTTTGAATTTTTTTTAGCTAACCTGAGTGTTTTTTCATTGTGAAGAGTTTTTCTTTAAGATATTCCTTAAAGATAATCCTTTATTTGTCGCACAACTATGAAATTTGTATTTGATACAGCAGAGAGCAGCCAGTAATAAAAAAAAGTAGCAAAAAATTATGAATAATGAGAGAACATCTGTAACAATATTTTATATTCTTAATTGATAATGTTGGTAGTGATTGGAAATATGCCAAAGATGATGTTATCACTGCACAGAATAAATGAATATGAAATGCATATTGCAGACAAGGTGACAGTGATGGACATCAAAAAGTCCAGTGCAGATTACAAAGTTCTACAATTTTATTGTGAAATGTGGGCTTTAAACTTGCAGAGGATAGAGGAGCTGCTTCTGACACATGAAAAGAGAGAACGAGGCGCCGCTGGGTGGTCGTAATGTTGTGGCTGGTGCATGTAAATGGAGTACAGAAGAGGAAACGGTACCACTTGGTCCATGGGGTCGTTGGAATAGAAGTTCTCTGCATGTGTACAGCGGATCCAGGCCGGCTTCAGCAGCTCCTCCTCCTCCTTCTCCTTCTCCTCGTCCCCTCGCTCCTTCTCCCGTTCCTTCTCCCGCTCGTCGGCGGCCTCGTCGGGCTCCCGGCTCCGGACGGACGAGGAGTAGCTGCGCTCCCGGCTCGGCCCCGACGAGCTCTCGGACCGCCGGTCCTTCTCGTCCTCCCAGCGGCCGCGCTTCCGATCTCTGCTCGAGGAGCGGCTGCGACGCAAAAGGGAAAGAGTCAACCTCAAGAGGGTTGTTCAATTCTTCTTTTTTTTTTCCTTTCTGCACAAAAAGTACTTTTTCTAAAAAATTCCATTTCTCTTCAATCTCATTAACGGCCTCTTTGTCGCCGACGTTCCGCATTTAAATTTCATTCTCGCTCTTTCATTGTGTCAGTTCTCTGACTTTTTGGATCTTTTCAGCACATTTTTAGTTTCCAATAAAGATTCTAACTATTTCATGAGAATAATCATCCAAATGATGAATGTCCATGAAAAGCTTATTTTTGCTGACTGATCAGAGATCAGAGATGGACAACCTGCAGGCCGTGCATCACATGTGGCCCCTACTGCCATACACTGTGGCCGACAAGCGAATTTCCACACATGAATAAATGACTACCAATCAGAATTACTACAAAATACTGCATTAATGAGGCTGTTTCAAGATAAAAAAAAAAAAATGTAATACTTACATGCTGTGTAAAATCAGAGATCTACAATAAATCATTTTCGATAAATTATCCCTCCCCTGCTGTAAGTATAACATTAATGCCCATTGTGGCACAACACTGCCCCCTGTTGGACAATAGGCAATAAAGTACCATTAACCTTCACATGAATGCAGTTATGTCAGTTTTAAGGGTAAAGCTGAATGAGAGTTAGCTTTAGTATCATTAATGGTGCAAATTAAATCCATGTCTATAGATAAATTGGATGCAAGTATATCCATATCATATGCATGGGATATATGACTAAATTTGCAGACGTAAAGCTTTTATACCAGGAAGTGAAAGCCTTAGCTATTTTTTGAGTCAGTATTTCAGACAGAAATATATATAAAAAAGGTTGAAATAATAAACTGTAATGGGATTGGATTTTTTTTTAAGTTCTCAACTAAATTCTGCTCAGTTGAATAACTTTAGAAACATTCCTGTAAGCATAAAACTAATACGTTAAATAAAGAGGTTTTACTGAGATAGCGACAGCTTATGCGGGAGTTTTGATGTTTGATCTCTCCTGCCTTTGCCCCCATTCAGCTGAGATCGGATAACGTAAGACAGATGGATGGATGGATGGATGGATGGATGATGTACCTTCGAGGTCTCTTTCTATACTTGTCAGGCGACTGGGACCGCCGAGTGTCTCTGTGTCGATGCCGATCTCTGTGGATGAACACAGATTTATTAGAAGCAGAAAAACAAGAACAAGAAGAAGAAGAAGAAGAGCCATCATGTTCCTGCTTCACTTTGATAGCGCAGTACGTACCTGCTTCGGTCTCTGCTCCTGTGTCTGGGGGGGCTCCTCCCTCGGTCGTACTCGGAACGATAACGGCCCCCCTCCGGCCGGCCCCGCCTGTCCAGGCTCCGCCCCCGGTCCTTCCTCTCGCCTGGAAACTCCATCTTGTGCCGGTCGCTGTGGCCGCCGTAGCCGTAGCACTTCTGCCTGTGGTCGTCATGGCGATAGCCCCTCTCCGGAGACCTCCTGCTGTCCGGGGGCTTCTCGTACTTGTACTGCCCCCCATGCCGGACGCCGTGGTCTGGGGAGAAGGGTCCGGGGTTCTGGGTATACCCGGGGTTGAATGGGGGAGGGGGGAAAGGCGGGTGCGGGGGGTAATTCATGGAGTACGCAGGGTGGTAGCTCATAGACTGAGAGGACATGGGAGGTGGAATGTTGGGGTGGGGCATCGGCGGTGGGGGAACCGGAGGCATCATGTAGGGGTTGTAGGCGTTCTGGGCGGGCACTTGGGCCCCCAGGGCAGAGCCGCTGGTGGGGCTCGGTAGAGGTGGGGGCGGGAAGTTGGGTGGTGGCTCGGGGAAGCCTTGTCGGTTGGGGGGCTTGAGAAAAGGAGGGCGCAGCGGGCACTGGCTCAGGGAGCCGGGGGTCTGCGAGGGGGCGGGAGGAGGGTACTGCATGAAGTCGCAGTGAGGGGACAGGTAGCCACCGTGCCCGTGGTAACCTGAGCCGCTGGGGGGGGCCTGTGGGTTGTAGTGGTACGGCGGGACGGGGGGCTGAGAAGGGGGCGGCTTCTGGCTGCTGCTGCGATAGTTCTGAGGGGAGCCGTGCTGGCCTGGGGGGGCACCCCCTCTCACACGATCCTGATGGAAAGACATGGCTGCAGACAGAAAGGCGAAACACAAAAAAATATATCAGTTTTTCCTTTTCTGGGGACATTTTTGTTACTTTTTCAGTCAGATACAATAGCATTGAAGATTGTATGGCAGTCGTGTAGCAGCTTTCTGTTGTCATACAATGATAGAGTGGTCACAGATTTTGATTTTCAAGTGAAAAGGCATTGTTTTTGCGTCTTTTTTCTTTTCTTTCCAGAAATGTTTCTCTGAGCACTCAGCAACGCACTGAAATGATTTACATGTGTACAAAAATGGCAGAAATGTTGAAAACAATGGAGCTATTGAAGCTATCTTTTGGTATGCGTTTCATATGTTACCAAGTTTTTAATCATGTATTGTTTTGCACATTTCCACTTTATGAAATCACAAAACAAAGTCAATGCAAATGGTTTTGATTGTCGGCTTAATTTTCTGATTATTTATATATAAATAATCAGACACACACACGCACACGCACACACACACGCACACGCACACACACACAGTGTGTGGGTGCTCCTGTTTGTATGTGTAAATGTGAAGTTTTGAAGATGCGTGTGAGCTGAATTGTGTCTTAAATGTTATTGTTGAGAGTTTTTTTCTTGATGTTGAAAGAAAATCATTAAAAACCACGGGGAAATAAAACGGAGATGGCCCAGATTCAATGATCTACTCCTTCAATAATTAGGATCTAACCTGCAAATTCAGTTAACACTAAGGATTGTTTAAACAAACGGCATGCATTCATTGTGTAATTCACAGCAGAATAAGCCCTAACAGACAACCAACATGAAGGGCAATAAAACAAAAAATAACTGATACTATGCATCAAGGAATAAACCTTCTCCTGATATACTTAAATTTAAGCTCCTTAATAGAGCATTGCGTCCTCAAGTTAAACTTTGAATTGTGCGAGACACGATGGAAACAGATTAAACAACTAAATCAATGGTATTTTGGTTCCATCTGAAAGCAATTTATGTTAAAAGCATACATATATAAGCACAGGATGATACTAGATTATATTAAAAACTTGCAGGAAAACACAAATAGTATCATTCGTGGTTGAAAAGCATCCTCCAATTCTACTAATGCGAGCTTAACAAGGAACGCGGCGCCAACACGGGTGTAGTTTATAAATATGCAAGTGCATACTTGGTGAATAACGAAATCCACTGTACATGAGATACCTTTATCAGAGAAAATAGAGCGTTTTAGCGGATAACAGTGATGAATTATACATAGCTAACAACAGCTAGCGACACCAGCTAACATGTTAGCCAATGAGCAGGCGCGTCATCCCAGGATAGGTATGAAAACGAACCATTAAACGTACCTTTATAAATGAGTATAGCTTCCGCCTGAAGCGTATCACTTAGTCATCCTCTTTGGAGTCGGGATTTTCCGAAAAATACGTTTTTGAATATGAATCAGTATCAGGTGCAACAAGCGTGTGGGGGACGCTTGTGTTTCTGGTCGGAACAATTCGATGAGGGACACGGATGGACCAATCAGAGCAGGAGTAGATGGCTGACCAATCACAGAACGGAGAGAGCTCACGTATGAACCAATCGGAGAGCAGAGCGAGTCTGAAGCTTTTTTTTTTTTTTTTTAATCTTTATTCAAACTTTTACAATACAAACAGTGGGACCAAGGAAACAGTCTTTATATTAAAACAAATTACAATAGTGAAGTGTAGAGCCAGGGAGAGTTTTAAATAAAAACATTAAAATTACAGCATAACTAAATAGTTTTAGCAGCTTTCTTATTATTGGAAACACAGATGGTTTTGATGTACTGTTCCGTTTCCTTACCAAAGGCAATAAAAGAAGGTTTAGAATGACTAAATTTGGCTTTGTTAATATGAAATTTCCCTAAAATGATCAACAAATTAACCAGGTATATTTCTTTCCGCTTTTTTATCTCTGTTGTCATAGAAACCAAACAGTGCCTCTTTCCAAAACAAAGAAAATCAAATGTCACAGACTTAAAATAAGTATGGCATTCAATAATTAAATAAAACTGTAACATAATACATAGTATGACACTGAAAACAATACAAGTTCAAATGCTTTTTGTTTCAGGAAAAAAGTGTTTGAAAAGAAGAAATAACACATTTATTATGTGATGAGGAAATAAAAATAGTTTTTACTCTGACCATCAACATTGTTGTGTTTAAACGTGAATTTCATCACCATATTTTCACTCATACATGCTATAGCAAATTGCAATGGAAAGAGGATAAAATATAACCCAATACCGTATTTAAAAAAAAAGTTCTTCTTTAAAGTTTGCCACAATAGTTAATCTTCCTCAACATTGACAATATTTAAATGGTTTCTCCAACAATAATACGTCTAAATTAACATTCCCATGGAGCCCATACAAATCTCAATAACAGCATATCATGAAGGCTGGATGAAGAGTGAATAATGCTTGTTCGTACTGCTCTAAGAATATATGTTGGAATATTAGAATGTCGACAAATATATAAAATAGAAATGTGTTTCTTGCCAGCATCATGAGTGGAATTCTCTTGTTGTACTTGCGCTACAATTCCTCTAGAGGACAGCAGATAGTTTGCTTTCTTTCTTCTTTTTTTTACTAATGCAGAAAAGCTGGATATCGTCACTATGGAAACACACGCATGAGAAATCACAGATGGAGCACATGTTCACTTCTTCAGGCTGAGAGAATTTTTCATGAACAAGTTGGCTGCATTTTCGGGAGGAAACCTCAGCATCTACTCGTATCGACCTGTCAATTCTGGATTGTTTACCTCAGGGTGTGTTGCAGCGCTGGGCTCCCCTGATGTGATGATACGCACTGCCAAGTCTCCCAGGATGAAGGGATGGATCAGAGGTCAGCATCCCACACAGTTTGCTCGGAGGCATCACCCACGCTTCTGCCTTCCTCACTAATACCTGCTCAGCCCGGTTCTGTTGGGGAAACACAATATCAACCTGCAGCCAATATGTTGGGAGTGACTTCTGTTGTTTCTTTTTCTCCAAGTACAGTTTATCTGGCGCTGCTTAACCTATTGAACCTGCAAGATGTCAGTAATAAACGTTTATGCAGAGTTTTTTTAAGTTTACTTGATCTGGAGTTGACGCATTTTTGAGAAGTTAGGAATTGCAGACATTTTATTGGCGTTCTTAACTAATTTATTTCTGGCTGCTTGAAACAATCAGTACGTTTTAGTAAATGGCTGCTTTAGCTTGTTTAGCTCTTTTGGTCTTTCTTCCACTTTAGAATCTAGCAATTTTTTAAAACATTGCTTTCTTTTTTCATTCTTTTCTTTTTTCTTTTTCTGTAGCCCATTTTTCTACTTTAGCCTCGCAGCTATTATAACTGTTTCATCCATTGTTGTGTCTTTATATATTTAGATACTTTAGCTCTATTAAGCCTTTTTTATTTTTACTATTATTTTTATTTATTTTTTTTTTTTTATTAGCCATTTGAGACGGCTTAGCTGCTCAAGCCATTTTCGCTGTTGTTGGCCTTTTTTGGACTTCAGACAATCTGAGATTTTACAACTTCCATCTAACTGCACAGCAAAGGGTGACCACCGCTACAAGCTACAGCAGGAAATATGCTCCAAAAACATTTAGATTTTGCAGATTTCTTATTGATCTTCTCCCTTCAGATATATGCCACTGATGCAACAGTTTTATTGTCTGTTAGCTTCATCTATTCCCTGAAGGCACAACTGGTGTAAGTCAATGATGTGTAGGATCACATAGATGTTTTTGACTTTTAAAGGACATTGGTCAAAAATACTATCATAGTTCTGTTTCAAATGCATATATATATATATATATATATATATATATATATATATATATATATATATATATATATATATATATATATATATATATATATATATATATATATATATATATATATATATATAGTATATAGTATATTACACAAAAAAACACAAAAAACACTAAATATAACACAAAAAAAGAAGACACTTTTGCTTTAAATGACAGTTGCAGGAAAAAGCTGCTACATTCACATAAAGGTTCAGTAATTTTCTCTTTGCAAACTTAATTACTGTCAGATCCCGGTGTAATGATGACTAGTAATAATGCTAATTTACCGAGTCACACAGTAATCACTTTTGCCATCTGTCCTCTCTGTTTAGCAGCTGTGCTGCTTTCAGTCGGAAGGCTTTGTTTGACGTCTTCACATTTACCTGAAGATTGCTCTAATAAAGGACTCGTTCAGGATATTTTACATATTTGTGACTGGTCAAATTTGGTTAAAAGGCCTATGAGAGTTTATCACACCAAGCAAGGTGGCAGTATTTTCTTTAGTTATTTAGTCAAAGAAATTTAGATTTTTCTTTAGTCTTGCTCAGTAAAAACTGAAATCACATATTGATAATGGATGTTCACACTGATTGGCCAGAACATTATAACCACCAACACATGAAGCCTGTACTTTCTCTTTTCTTGTCAGTGGGTGGGATAGTAGAGAGAGAGCTTTATTCCTCCCCAGGGGGAAACACAAACTTACAACAGCTCAAGGTAAAAGGTGCAGAACTTATAAAACTAAGGAATTAAAATATGTAAACATATGTAAATACCTAAACAAGAGCAAAAAAGAGCACAAAAAATAGAATATGTAAATATAAAAATAAAAAATAAATATAAAATAAAACAATCCAGTAAAAGAAAAATCCTCTAAAATAGAGTAAATTGTCAGGATTGTTATACACACAGTGTAGATAGGTAAAGAGCTGTGTACAGTGCAGGTGTAACGGTACCTGTAGGACATTTACAGTGAGTTTTTAAATGTCCTAACAGCTGTTGGGATGAATGACTTCCGGATACATCAGGCAGCCAAGTTTTGTCCTCAAAGTTGATATGTTAGAAACATAAAAAGTGAAAACTTGTGAGGATTTGAAGCAGTTTCATAGACTCATGGATGGCGGGGAGTGATGGCTGACCTGTGTGATCCGATCCAATAGATTAGCGACAGGAGGTCAAACTGCTGCAGAAGTTCATGTTGGTTCTGTGGAGACAGTGGAGGTCACTTTGTTGTGAATGAGGCAGTTTTTTGTTTTTCTGCCAGCATGGGGACCCGGGACGTAACATCAGGTCGATTATAGGAAGAAGATAAATCATTCAAGGCAGTGTGATACTTAGTGGGTATCATACCTTCAATTGTGACCCCATCGCAATGACTTTCACGTTGATATTGACATTTTGGCATTCAAAGTTTTTTAAGTATATTGCTGAGCGGTCTGTCTGCCATCTTGGATTTAATAAACAATCCAATCGTCACTGTGGAGTTGTTGCTATAGCCGTCATCCTTTATACCTTAATAGATATTCCTTTTGAGTTACTATAATCTGTTAAGGTGCTTTTAAATGCTCCCGGGCCAAATTGTTACAACTAGCATTATCCAAAGTAGCAGGGCTGCTTTCTACTTAGGAGCTACAACTGTGTGACTAAATTCTTGTCACTATATCAATACACTTTATTGTATAAGGACTTTTGACAAAATCCCAAAGTCCTACTGGTAGAAAGATGAGGGATTGGCTTTAGAGATTAGCATTAACAGTGTTGACAGCTCGGCTGAATTATCACTGCATAATCTCTTTTTTAGTCACATTTTCTCAACAAATTAATACATATGTATTGGTTTATATTGATACTGGTAGTAATGGAACAGAAAATACAGCTGTGGTTAGCATTAAGAAGCAGTTAGTGTCCCTTTCTAAGCCCTTAATAAATATTTCTTTTAAACCACAATCTGCTATGGTGCTGTTTTATGTCAATATTTTCAGTTTGCACTCATTTAGTTTTGTTTTGGCATGTTGTGAGAACAAAAGTCTTCAGTTTCTGATGCTTGTTCAGAAACAAGCGATTACTTTGACGTTAGTATCCAATTACCAGTTAATTTGAAGTTAATGAAAACCGTTGAACAGCATCAGAGCTGCTGTCTCTTTCAGACCTGAATGTTAGTATTAGCAGCGGTTGTCTCCACCTACATATATACTGATCTACAGACAGTTGCAGTTCAGAATTGATCACTTGTGGTCAATCAGCACCCAGAATAATCTTTATTGCTCATGATGTCCCACGTTTGTTTGATTTTCTATTTCCTCATTGAGCCGTTGTTTCTCTTTCACATTGACTTTGTTAGTTGAAGCGTGCAGACTCATGATGAGGGTTTGGGTTTTTTTTTTTTTTGCTTGATTTTCACAAAACTTGTCTCCAGTCCAAAATGAGTCAGTCGTTCCCAGGCTGGGGGTTTGAGAGCAGCAAAACCCATGACCATGAAGCAGACAGTTCACAAACCAATTTTAATCTGCAAATGTGGCTATACAACAGATGCCAAAGGGTACATGAAAACATGACCAAAAAGCAAAGATTGTGGTGAGGTTGAATATATTAAACAGGATCGAAGGCTGGAACAAAATGTCAAATACGACTTGGTGGAAGGAATGAACACACTGGATAATGCAGAGCAGGTCAATTTGAATGCAAGAAGGGAGATGGAGGATAGTAAACTATGATAGTACTGCAAATAATTCATTATAAAGTAATATGTGACTTTGCTGTTAGGCTTATGTTCTGATCCACCAAAAGTCAAAGTGTCTTTTTGGTAAAACATTGAACAACAAATTGCTCCCAATAGAGGCTGCAGTGATTAATTCCCTTTAATTGTACCAAAAAAAAAAACCCCAAAAAACATTCATTTCTATGGGATACTGTACACAACATTCTCCTTGGAAAAACTTAATATCGTTATTTTGAATCAAAGGTGAATTCATTTGCTACAAAGGTCAGTCGTTCCATCTTTCCAGTGACGTTAACCATTGAGATTCACGAGTTGTTACAATCCCACTAGATTTCACTTAAGAATCAACATAACAGAGAATCCATGCAATTAAACACAGACCGCTGACCTTGCCTCGAAATCTGGCATTGAAGCGAGAACGCTGCAGAGTGAGGCAACAAGCAAGCACTTGAGGCGAACATGGTGCACACGTCATGCATGGAAATATACTTGGCTTACGTCTAAATATGATTCATTTTAGCTGCAGAGGCCAAGGAGGAAGTTCTTCTGTTGGAGTATCACGGCGTAGGGTGGTATCCTCATGGGAGGGCTGAGCCAGCGATGTTTAAAGAGGGTGTAGCTATCAAGAGCTTAGCTGATTAACGACAAGTCACCTACAATGTACACAGAGACAGAAAAATAAGATTCAAGGCTTTATGTTCATCCGACCGGTGTCTGAAAACCAAATGTAACATTTGTAATTTCATGCAACTGACTGTATTTGCAGTAGCTGAGGAAAGCACACATTCCCTTCACCAAGAATAATTGAAATGTAAAATGACATATCAGCTCATCTACAGCTCAGCGTAGGGTGCAGTGAAGTGCTGAGAAGAATCATTTCTGCCTTTGAGATGAAAACCTCACAAAGGTCAGGATGGGGATTAAACAACTGAGATCTGGAAGCAATTAAAGAGCTGCAGCAGAGACTTTATGGAGGCTAATTCCCTCCAGCGAGGCTGAGGGAGAACGTTTGAAAGCATTACCTTAGTTGACACAAAACATCAAAGGAATATTCCCAACCCTTTATTTTGAAATGATTCCTGTCAATAGAATGGAGGCACAGCAGTGTTACTCAACACTTGAATGTCCGAACTGAATATATTAGCCAGTAAAACCAGGTAGCGTTATATTCATGGAAAGAGTACGCTGACATGCAGCAGCTCACCACTAGTCGGAGCTACAGAGCCAGTTGAGTGGTGCTTGAGTAGACAGAAATGGCCCCTCACGTTGTTTGTTTGTACTTTTAGCTAGAAAGTGAAAAAATATATCGTTTTAGCTGTGTCAGGTTAAAAAAAACAACCAAAATGTGGTGTATAATCGCTTAGCTGAAACCCCTGAACTAGTTTTTTAGCACTGCACTGAACATTGCTGCAGCAGTGAAAGCTGAACACATTCAGGATGATTTGATATTGCTCATGCAGAGATGTTGGAGTGAGAGTAGCTTGGAGTGAGACTATAACACAACTTATCACAATAATAAACTCACAAGATCTTGTTGCACTTGACTTCGTTGGAGAGAATGGAATACGTGAAGCAAGGACACAGTGTGAAAACACTTACCTTTTTCACAATAAAAGCATTTTAAGGTATATTTTCTGTTGGTAATTTAATGAGAGGCATTTCTAGAAGAATGAAAGTTTCATACAAAAGTATGTGATTCTATATAAAAGAAAGCTAGGATTCACTGTCTTGTCCAAGGTCTTGGCTGAACTCCTGGCATAGAAATGAAACCCTGCAGAACTAGTGGTTATCCGTCTCATTTCACAGTGAGAATGTGACGCCTGATTACAGTTTTGGCCCCAAATCATGTGTGGAGGATACATGTGCTTCATCTCACAGTAGTAAGTAAGCAAGCAAGTAAGTAAGTAAGTAAGTAAGTAAGTAAGTAAGTAAGTAAGTAAGTAAGTAAGTAAGTAAGTAAGTAGGTAAGTAGGTAAGTAAGTAAGTAAATAAATAAATAAATACATAAATACATAAATATTCCAGGAATTGCCTCATCTGTGAAAATCACTGGTGTTGAACAATTGGCTTCACTCAATATTTCTGCAAAAAGGCTGTGGTGGTAAAATTAGTGACATCACTGAATGGCTTACATAGATTATTCCTAATTCCCACTGATCATCTGTCTTTCCAACTCATGTGATGGATAAATCCACCGAAAATGTAATTTTGTCCTTTTTCCTCTTATCTTTTGATTTGGCTCATCCCCTCAATCCATTTTTTTAACACTAGGTTCTCCATTCAAAATATTAACTTTAATGTATAAAAAGAAAACTAATTAAAAAAAACTTCTGTCCTGATTAAATTACATGCAAGGTTGTAACATGAAAGTAAGAAAGGTTTCTGTAAGGATTTTGGTGCATATAGTCCTATGCAAATAAGAGAAATGAATAAACGGCTGGCGCTGTGCCAAAGCAAACAAACTCAGCTCTCCTCTGCATCACCATCCTGCACACTGCCATGTTTTCTATCTACATCATGTTCACAATAATTGGTAAAAGCTTCAGCCTCTTTGTTGACTTGCTGTTAATGTGCTCAGCAGTGCATTTCTGCCATAGCAAATGCACGCCAAAAGCTAAAATACTTAATGTGTTTTCCAGGCCTTGATATGGAGGCTTTCTGCTGAATTATCCAAAAGACTGATTATATGGGTATACATAATGCAGCGCTCCTGTTCAGATTGAAAGAAGTGTTTTGTCATTTTTCACCTGCCAAGAGTGAAATGGTGATTGGGGAATGAACTTTTACTTTTATAGACACTTTTACAGTTTGAGCTATCTCAAACATGCTTTATTTCAAAATTACACTCAAGTGCCATTAAGCCCATTTTATAATCCAGATACAAACAATATGCGAAGACTATGTGTTGCTGCGATCCAATTAAATTGAAGCGTGAACAGCACACAACGGCCAAGGGCGAGGAAAAGAATACTGGTTGTGGCGGCATCCAGAAAGCTTTGTACACCTCGGATAATATGGAGGTGTACAAAGAAGCAAGCTTGTACTTCAATGTGTTTTGAGTGTCTGGTGAATGGATAACTAGCTGTGTCAGCATTGGACTATTTAAATTGCCAATTGCATTGTTGTATTATGTATTTTAGTATTCTGTATGAATTTTATGAGTCCAGGTGATGAATTTTAAAGGTTAATAATATTAATAATATTGTTACTAATTTACTGTAGTTTATATTTATAGAGTGTATTCTAACATGTTCCTTCTCATTGCGTTGCTTGTATAATGTATTGCACAAGGGCCTTTTTTTCTTTCTTTTTTTTTTTTTTTTTACTCTGTATGAATTTTATGAAACCAGGTGATACATTTTAATGGTTATTGCTAATGTTACACATTTTTTACTGCAGGTTATATTTGCAATATGCATTGTAATGTGCCTGCCCAGGGACTGTTGATTGAAACTAGTCACAGTGAAATCTAGTACAAGCATGTTTTCTTTAAGATTTAGGTTTTCTGTACATGATCCCTGAAAAATAAACAACTAAACAAAAACAAAGCCAAAAAAAACCTAATAAACTACTTATAATTTCTCCAAAAAATGTAAGGATAAAGGTATGTACCACACCATTAGACTTTTCCCGATCGTACGTCAATGAACAATGTGTCATTAAGCCCAGCTTGACTGTAGAAATCTTCAAGTTTCATCTTTCTGTTGAATGAATTGAAGTGAAGATTGATAAAGTACAGCAAAAGCAAGCAACAAGGCCAGCCAACACAATGACGCGCTTGTATTCAGACCTGAGTTGTCTGCGATGCTCTGTGTCGCTCTGCAGCCTGCAGGCTCACGGGGAAATAAGTGAATGTGGTGTGGAAAGCAATGAATGATGTGGCCTCTGAATGCAGAACAATGTTTAAGAGTGGAGTTGCTCACAATGACTGCTGCTCTTCAAATTGGCTGGTCGCGGTGAAAAAAAATAATAATAAAAAGACTCAAGCACAGAAAAATACAGTAACTTTCTGCTTATTTCACAGTATCACTTTGCAGTAATTCATGCTTTCTTTTCACTTGCATGTGGTGTAATTCCTATCAAGAGACAACATGGCTTTTTCTTTTTCACAGTTTTCTTTTTTAAAAGGTTTTTCTTCCCTGCTTTTGTTTTACTTGCAATAAGTTCCCTTTTTTCTGACCAGCATGGCCAGAGGGTGTTGCGTCACCACGGTTTGTTATGTCTTCCTGCTGCAACACGCTTGTGGTAATAATCAGTAGCTCATTATTAGGACTTCTGCAGACTGAGCTCATCCATCAATCTGAGCTGTGCAGGAGGCAAAAAGCATTGAAAACAAGAGGCTAGTGGCTTAACGAACACCCGGATACAACACATCTGAGGTCTCCCTTTAGTTTTCAAACATTAAAAACACAAATGTCTCTTTTATCTTACATGGATGTGTAAGAAAACAAAAACTGCATGAGGACATTTCACTGGATAAATGCTGATTTAATTGTGGAAATAAACAACATTTTGGTTATAAGTATAAACTGTCATGTGAAAAGCTTTTTGTTGAACCTGAATTTTCAAAATCGAATTCATGTCGATTTCCTGTATCTGTGCAAACTCATGCTCACGTTAGCATTTTCATGCTTTGGGGGTAAACTATATATTGGAAATTGTACAAGAAAATATATCTACAATGTAGCTATATCGGGACAAAAAACTATCAGAATAATAGTTTTTTCACGTTTTTTCACGTTTGATGAAGCTGATGAAGCTTGCCTAAAGAACGCAACGATGCTCCTTTCTGAACAATTTTTTCAACACTGAAACAGATGTTTCATCATATAAATGATCTCAAAGATATATATAATCATTGTACTTTTCTCAGGCGCTATTTGAACGTCAACGCTTCAAGTATAGGTGGGTAATTCTTGATTTTTCAGTTTGGAATACTTTCGCATTTCAGCAGAAATGCTGGAAACACTATGGTTAGCTGTTTTTGTAATAGAACTGCACACACCGTAAATGGGGCTTAAAATAGCATTGGTAAATTTAAAGGTTGTACAGATGTTGCTTTTAGGAATGATGGCAGACAAATATAGAAATTACATCAAAACAGATTAAAACTTGCTTAATCAATGGTAACGCTCACTTGCATTGATTTACTCAGTGTTCTAGGAGTCAGAAACAAACAAGGTGAAGCAGCTTTTACTTCCTTCGCTCCTCACCTGTGGAACAAACTTCCTTTACACCTGAAGACTGCTGACCCTAACCCAGTCACTTCTTTTAAATCAGGATTTAAAACGTTCTTATTTGTACAGACCTTTGAATAAAAAATTGATTCTACTCGCCTTAATAAATGTCTTATCTTCATTATTATACTTTTCTTCATTATTTGTTTAATGCATTTTGCTAATTTCTTCTCAAACTTTAATGTATTTCTTTTATGCTGTATTTCTTTAATTTCTTTAATTTCTTTGGAAAGCACTATGAATTGCCTTGTGTTTGAATGGTGCTATATAAATAAATGTGCCTTAGCTTACCTGGCCTTTAGAAGGTTAAAGGTCATTTTCTGAGATAAATCTAATAGATGGCTTAAAGAGTGCCAAAGTAACCATCATTGCGTACAAATATCCAAGTTAAAAGGCATGAAAGCATTAAAACAAATAAAAGACATCTTTAAAAGGCAATTATTCTTAGGTTCTTCCTAAAAGTGCAATCAGGGTAGGCAGGTTAAATTGAAATGAATGAAACATTAATTCTGGTTATTTGTTTTAATTATAATATAATTAAGATTTATTTTTACATCTTCAGCTTACAGTTAGAAGCGATAAAGAAGTTTTCTCAACTTTCTTTTGAGGGAAAACACCAGATTTTAAAAGATGGGAGACCAACACCCGAGCTACCAGACATTCACCAAAGGAAAGGTCAGAAAATTGTGCATACTTTCCACAGTGAATGGTGGACAAGGCAGGATTGGCTTTGTGGCTGCGCCTCATTCAACCAGCTTGTCTGCTTTCCATGTCTGCTGTTTGGCGGCACCACCGACAAGGTACGGACAAATGTGGGCTACTGTGATTTGAACAACGTGCCCTGTGCCATAGCCAAATGTAAAAAACCAGTGGCCCACATACAGAGCCAGATTTCTCTGAAAACGTTTGGCTACAGCAGAATGGAGCCGGCTCTGTACGAGCAGCAATGGTTGGGTGTGAGCTTGAACAATGAGATAGTAAAAAAAACCAAAACCCAAAGAGATCCTTGAAGTCTCATTGATGTTTTCTGTTTCCTCTGAAAACAAGAGATTGCTTTTTGTGGAAACAATGAAATTAAAAGTTCTTCAAACCAGGGAAATCAACATTGAGCTGCTGCGTCTGCTAGCCAGCAAGGACGCGGATCGAGCCTCCCACTTGATGTCATCAACAGTGTTATCCGGCACTTCAAACAGAATCCAGAATGACTTGATTGAGGCCATTGCAGATGATCTGAGGCATCACATTAAAGACGAGTGAGTGCTGCTCAGTGTGTTGCCATGGAGGTAGATGAAACTACAGACATCACAAACAAGCCTCAACTCTCAGTCATTTTACGGAACGTCTCTGGCAGTGACGTGAAGGAGGATTTTTTTTAGGCTTCTATGATGTTAGTGATGACAGGACAGCAATCACTAACTATGTGTTCAGTGTACTGGACAAGTTTAACTGTACTCACAAGTTGATAGCGCAAACATATGACGCCCAGCCTCGCTAAATATGGCGAGCATTTAGATTTTGTGAGGCTAAAGGCCGACCTCATCGGACTTTATAGCTCACAGGTGATCCAAAACAAATCCCCTCAACAACTGCTGGCGTTCCTGGTTCAAAATGACCTTGATCAGACGGTTCCAGAGGGAATGAAACTGCTGAAGTTGGCGTTGACCATTCCAGCCACGACAGCATCTGTGGAGATGTCTTTTTCTGCCGTGAAATGCATAAAAACCTACGGCCGCAATAGGACAGAGCAAGGAAGACTTTCCTCACTGGCTCTCATATCCATTGAGAAAGAGAGGCGCAAAAAGCTGGAGACAAAGACAGCGGACCTTTACACCTCTGTGATCGACGTCTTTGCCAAGAAGGAAAGCATGGACTCCATCTTAGTAGGTCTAAGTAAGTCTAGTAAGTTGTCATTAAGTCTAAACGCTCTCTCTCTCTCTCTCTCTCTCTCTCTCTCTCTCTCTCTCTGTTAAGTGATTACAGCGGTGGTCATTGTGTAAGCTATATGGTGTGCATATGGTAAAATGTGTCATTTTATAATTCTGACATTTCTAGGATAACCTTGTGAATGGCATGAATTAAGAGGAAGAGCTGCTGCACAATTGAAACACGTGCATAAGCCTATTGTTGCAAAGGTTTTGGCTGAAGTGCAGCAGGAGTGGTTTCAGCACCGCGGACAGCTCCATCGTCCGAGTTGTCGTTTTTCTCCGTGTTTCCAACACTGTCACCAACAGCGGATACGCTGACATGGCATCAGATTTACCTTGCTGGGAGAGTTCGGAGACTTCTATTGAATAATTGTTTAGGTTTATTTGATGGTATTTTACGATCTTGAATATTATAGATTAACACATGTCAGCCGGCGGTAGTGGACAAAGGCTCTTGTATTGATATGCACAAACAGGAACAATGGCAGAACGACATAAAACACAAAACTCTTCTCACTCCTGATTACAATTGTGTAATGATCACGGGGCTGAGCACTGCGATGCATTGGAGTTTGGGTTCATTGTGTTGCAGATGCCTTTAATGGAGGTTATATCAGGTTTGTAGTTGTTAGTTGATCTAGTTTAGCTTAGCTTAATATTTGTAAGTTGGCAACCAGGAGTGAAAAGGATTTTGTGTTTCCTGCCATGGTGGCCTTGTTTGGTGTACCAAATTAAAAGCCTCTGCTATCTGCAGTTGCAATCAGGTAGAAGCATAATGTCATATGCAAATCACCCACACGACTGATCGACATCAGCTGCCTGATTGTGTAAGGCGCTGCCTACCCTATCCTGATGGTCACGGCAAGCTGGCGCTGTGGCGCAGTGACTGATTTACTAAAAGTAACTCACAGAGGTACATACAAAGGCACATTTCTCATTTGATGGAGGCTGATGCATTTTACTGGAGTACTGGGAAGAGCAAATACATTTCACAGAAAAGAAGGGGGGGGGGGCTCGGCTTAAGTACTGAAGCGTCCATTGTCATTATGTGTGATTATATGAAGCACGGAGATAAATGCAGCTGGCACACAGTGAAGACTGAGACCACTGGGTTTGATTTGCACCCGATGATTGTCTTTATGAAACTCAAGGTTTTGTCCTGTTTTGACAGATAAAAAGTGGAGAATTTTTTTTTTATTGAGATATTAGCATTGATTTTACAGCTAATTGGCAATGATGCTACTGATCAAATTCTATTGTCTAGTAGTCACTGGACTGTCTATAAAGTGACATGTTAGTGATAGTATTAGCACTATTTTATCTTGCTTGTGTTTTTTTTCATTCAATTTTTGTCATTTAAATTTCTATCTTTCTGTGTGATCTATTTTATTTGTGCTGTTGACTGCATCCAACAGTTGTAAATATTTGACAGTTATATAAAAATGAATCCCAGCGAGAATAAAACAAACTCATACGAGGCATAAGAATGAAAACAGGAGACGGAAATGGGTAGCCATGGAAGATTGAATGCTTTAATGTGAACAAGTTAATAACAAAACAAGTCAAAAGAATTCATGGTTATGCACAAAAAGAGGTGGTGAGTCACAAAAAAAATCCTAAAAACTAATCAAAATCATATTTTTACTTCATCATGTTTATCATGATATTTATCATGATATCATTATCGCCACAACAAACAATATGGATTCAAATGTCATCTTTAAGTGTCTTTATAGCATTTGCTGGGTTAACTTGCTTGTACCACATGGCTCTGTCCTTGGACACCTTTTGTTTTCTCATAACATACTATCTTTTGCACACATAACACAAAGTCCTATTAGTCATAGTTCAAATGTTCTATTTCAAGCTTATGTGCAGCTGTTTTAAGCTGTATTGTTTAATTGTGTTGCAACAGAGTTCTCTCCTAGTGCTCTTTTCCTGCCTTTTCCAGGCTGATCATACAGGAAAAAAAGGACTTCTTGATGTACCTTTCTTAGATTAAACAATAACAAAATAATATAAGTTGCTACAAATTAAAGGTAAAGTGTAAATCTCATAACAGTTTGTTGTTCTATAATTGTAGCTGTAAAAAAAAGAAATACAGAATTTACTGAAGCTGTGACTGCAGATAAGCCTTCACACCAGTGCAGCTTATATTATAAAAGAGTTTGGAATTGCAGTTTTTGAAGGAAAAATCTTTTTTTCTGATTAAACTGATGATCCTTGGGTCCTACTCAACATCTGATAGTTGAAATTCGGCAGAGTCATTGCTGGCGGCCACAGATTGGTCGACCCAACCACCCCAGAGCCAGTGTGGGCAATCAAGGCAAAGCAGTCATCAGCATTTTCCTTTTGAAATTTGACAACACAATCTGGTCGCAGCTCTCCAATCGATGACTAAGTAGGGTGACGCCTCCTCCATCTGACAGATTGCTGCACACCTGAATCACATTTTCTGCGTGTGAGCATCGCTGGAGAATTTTAAGAGGACAGACAGTATTCTCTCATATTCTTCAAGACGGAGTCATAAGAAGAAATGATCCTACGCATGACTGCTGGTGTTGCCGACGTGCAACAAGTGTGGACCAAGTACAAAGTATTTCTACTTTGTCCTTGAACTGAACTAGATTTTTCATGTATGTGATGTCTTTTACTGACAGAGAAATATCTGTACTTTAACCTCAACACAGTTGCATTGGAAGAATCGACACAGATGATGGTAAAATGTAGTCACACTGAAGGTGATCAAGTCACATCAGTGATAGTTGAAGACCCTCTTTCTGTTTTGTTTTACTTGAGTAATATTAAGCTGAAATAACTATACTTGTATTGAAGTATTTATTTTTCAGTACTCTTCCCACCTGTTCTGGTAACGCATCCAAACAACTGACATCATTCAAGGAACAAAAAATATCTCAGGAATTGTTTGACTGACATAAGATAATCACAAGTAATCAAATCTACAGTTCGGCAGTCAAAAACTTGATGTACAATCATCTCATCAAGTCTTGACAAACGCGAGCTCTGCAACTGCTCCTAAAACCTGCCATAAATAAATTGTGTAGATTTAACCATTCATTTATTGGGATAATTTGAAGAATTGTTGCTATGAGCTGCTAATTTGTACAAGACCAGCTCACTTTCTTTCTCACAGTGATGTATTGTTCAGGGGGATGTTTTGAAACAGCCCTAACAGCCCGAAGTGCTTCTAGCACACCATTAGCTGGTTTGTGGTTCATTCAAGATGAAACCGAGGGACCTTATCTGACTGTTCAGCAGACGCACTCATTGGTATTTTTTCATGTTTTTCATGTGAGCTACATGGAAAGACGAGTTTGGATCAAGTTATTTTCTTTGCACGGTCTCTTTTCTTGATGGTACGAAAAGCAACAAGTACGGGCTGAGGGAGAATTGAATTGAGTTTTCTGGCTCCGAACTCCAACTCCAAACTTCTTAACATCCTGGAGAGCAGCGTCAGTCATTTGAATCCCTCAAAAGATGGAAATAAGTGTATGACACACATACTTTTATTGTCTGATCAAGACATAGTGAAACAATTATTCAAAGCCTGGATATGCAGATATGTCTGTTTCTGATGTGAATAACACACGTTTAAGGTTTAAGGTTGCTTAATTTCTTAAAGGGTCGCGACAGTACCTCCACGTCAGCCATAAAAGCAAACAACTGATGTGTTCATGGGAGCGCCTCACCAACATTTGTTATCAATGGAAACATGATCTTGCTCAAGTATAAATGCACACATAAATTGTAGAAACTAAACTATAGAGACACATATAAACTGCACACATACATATAAACATGTCTTGTGGTGCTTCAAGGGGTCTGATGTGTTTCTTCTTTCGGTCAGTGAACTCCAGAAGCACCGTTAACAACCTGTCATTTCAAATCTAAAATTAAGCCGCTGACGTCTGACTTGAAGCCTCACGACTCGGCACTGTTTTTCTAATCGATGAACTGAGGTCAAACTTGTGTTCTTCCTGCCAGCAGGCATCTTTCTCTGACAAAAAAAAAAAAAACAACCTGTGTTTCCGTAACAACGAGGTACCACATCTATCACTTTGGTGAACAAATGAAATCAATGTGATGTAAAAAGTTAATGAAAATGCAAACTTGCCCAAAGCAACAGTATTAGCTTTAATTATATTGTGAGGAATTAAGCCAGCATACTGCGAGAAAACCTTCCAAAGTGTGAGGTGAACAAACTCCAATCAGGAAGTGCAGGTGGAGAACACAGCGAGACGCCATTATCGGAAAAAAAAACTAAACTGATTTGATTGGCTGACTGCAACTATCGCAGATACTCGTATTCAGCCTACAGCATTTCGAAGAATCAGCATTTGGCTTAACTCCTCTGATCCCACAGTGCTCGAATCGTGGGTGCAAAGTTGCACAAACAAAAGCGTGACATGTCAGGCATGTAAAAACATGATGCATCTTTAGTGGAGTCAGAACAACAGTGGATGTGAGTGGCAAACTAAAATAGATGTATTTTTTAAGCAGAGTGAAGATGACCACTTGTAGCTCTCAGTAGTCTGTTACATAACCCCTATTTAAAAGCCATTTTCAATTAGTCAAGATGAGAGTCGCATTGTAGATGAGCGGTCATGCCTGCTGCACGTGTTCCCTCAAGTTATCGTCCGGATCACATGCTAATTGCAGCATGTGCGCATTTGGTAAGCAGGATTTTTTTCAGAGGCTTGAACAGTGAGGTTACTGGAGACGGGGCAGGACGGGATGCAGGGGTAATACAGGCTTTATATAACAGTTTGTGACTGGCTGCCAGAGCAGAGCTGAGTGAAACTCAATCATCCAACCACATGAGGGGCAGCAAAGAAAACCTTGTCGGCAGAGAAAATGTATTGCTTATCTAACAAATGCATAGTCCTCATAAATGTGGCACCAATTAAAGAAAAAATAATCTATGAAACAAATCTCTCTGGTTTTTGACATATTTTAGTGAGCTAGTTACCTATCTTTCTATGTATGTCTTTTCATTGTTCTAAATGGGCTATGTGGAAGTGTGGGCAAAAAAATAGTTTGAATGAAATCTCTCTGTCTGTCCATCCATCCATCCATCCATCCAAATCAAACATTTTCTAATGTTAACCCAAGGAGGTCACTGATAAACAGCCAGAAACAAAGCAGCTCTGTAGTGCATCACAACAATAAAGATCCAACTGAACGTTCAGTAGTCAGTTTCTAGCTGGTCAGTGTTATAAATAGCAGGGTTACAGCAGTGCGTTTCTCCCATCATTGGTTACAGCAGGAGATTATCCTTCTTCTCACCTTCCTGCACACCCCCGTCGTTCATACCTCAAGGGGTCCGTAGCCCCACAGCTCGGACTCATGTCCTGTACTCCCATTGACTAGCGGGACTGACTCACAGAAGAGATGAAATCCACAGAAATGTGTCTTTGCTCTCAGCAGATTCGAGGTCGATGTGACAAAACCATTCAGTTGTATGGAAAGCCGGAGGTGTCATGCTGAGAGCGGCTCTTACATTCTGCAATCATGATGAAAAACAAAAAAGCAGGGTGGTAACAGCCTTCAGTTGATGTTAATAAATAAAATTGTATATTGGATAAACTGGCAATGAACACCAACTACCTAAACAGTTTCTTGTAACCATTGTTTACGATAGTAATCTAAACTTTTCTATCTGATTAAATTATGTCAATACGATGGAATGTAATGGCAGGAGGTGGTGTTGCCCTGTCTATGATTCAATCAGTGTCCAATGAATGACACATCATATTACCTCCTACTGCTGGAGCCCGTGCATGTCTATAAAGTCTGTTAGTACCTCATGACACTGACACATGACAAACAATGAGTGCAAATTCTAGGATTTGTATACATTTCAGAAGGTGTGAGAGTTCTAGAGCACTGTGTACTAGATTGATGATATTGACCTCGTGTAGGAAGTTAAATAGTGTGAGTGGCAGCATGAGGCTCTTTTTTGCTAAATGTGGCTTAAATAATAGAATAATATGGCCTTTTTTTAAGAAATCAAACATAATAAAGACATAAAATATTCAAATTTTCCTTTTTAAAAAAAAAAAGTATTTCAGCGCTTACCCAATTAAAGGTAAGTAAGTCGATTTAAAGCAAACAGAGGGTGGCACATCCAACTTAATCGACAATACTGGCAGGAAAGGCTTGATCATCTAACAAAATATCAAGAGATTGACCCATTGGTTGAATGGAATGATATTCATTTGATATTATTGGTGTATAAAACTGCAAATCAACTTGATCACTTTGATAGGCAACAAAAGAAAAAAACATTTAAAAGCAGCTCAAGACATGCATTATGAAAACTAAAGTTCAGATGGCGAACAACTGACAACTGACAGAACATGTTCACTGAGGTCAAACTAAATTGTTTGGATAATGAATAACAGCCACTCCAATGGGAAATCCTAATGACTGATGGGTAAAGAATTAGACTGTGAATGTACCACACAGCTAAAAGGGAAAATAGCAATCTTGACTCAAAGTGCAAATTAATATTGAATGGATGGCATAAACAAATTAAGCCAATTTAAAATCACTTTGAGTAAATACAGAAATGAAACAAGGGCAAGTGCTACCATTTGTTTTTTTATTTTCCAAGAACGCCAGGGTCTAAATACTTTTCAAAGTCACATTTACCCTGAAATAAAATCAAACAAATACAAAGTGATTATAGAGAAGAGTTTGAACTATTGCAGCAAATACTCCACTTGTTTGTACAACGTTTAATATCATGCACACTGCAGGACAGACAGACGAGATGATTTATGATTCTCGCACTATGGGTATTGAAATTAAAGCAGTTATCTAACACATGTGTGGAGAAAAACAATAGTCCTTCTTTTCATTGCATCCCAGTTCCACCCACAGTGGGCTGTTTTAATGAGGCAACTCAGGTATTTCAGTTTTTTATTCTTATAATTCATTTATTGTTTTCGTTTAACAATATTTGCTTGGTGCACGAATGGTTTCCCACCTCTGTGGCTGCAGAATCAGCTATTTGTATGTCTGACAATAAGACATGGTGGAAAAAGCATGAGACATGTTTTAATGAGAGTGCGGGATCTGAAATGAAATGGGCATTTGTAAGAGCAGTTTTTCCCTTCAGGAAAGTTTAAGAGAATCTTTACATCACAACCATTTCATTGAACTCTGAAGTATAATTGACAGTCAAAACTGTGATCAATCTTTTGCACACATGGCAATTTTTTTTTTTCTTCGGTCTTTGGAATAATCAACTACCGGTAATTGTTAAGAGAGTTCAGCTTGATTGATTTTATTTATTTATTTATTCAGGAACTGAGCACATTTTTTTGGTGAAGGTCATCGACGTGATTCATGATGCTTAACTTCATCTGGGATTGAATTCATGAAAAATATCAAAATATACCAGAAAATGCCAACAAGTCCTACTGGAACCCAACAAATGTCTCTGAACGTCCTTGATGGAGTGGCCATGATAAAAGTGCAGTAATACAAAGCTCAATACCAGTGCAGGTCAGTACTACCTTTGCTTTTTTTCCCCCCATTTAAAATCTTGACTCAACACTTCATTGGGCAAGTCACGAGGCAAATCCAACATTTCACATTGCTTTTCCAATAGACAGAATACACAGTGATATGGAGTGAAATCTGTGTCATTTGGGAATTTGTGAAAGTGCGAGAATGTGGTAGTTCTACAGTGTTTGAGAGTTTTAAAGCATTCCGGAACACACGCAATTTTGAGAATGTGAGTTTTAGAAGGTGATTTGAAAGGTGTAAAAGTTGCACAAGGTATGAGAGTTTAAGAATGTTTATAATTTTGAGCATTGATTGAAGTTATAAAACATTTGAGTTCCAGATTGCTGTAGAGCTTTAGAATGTGAGAGGTGTTGTGTCCAATTTCAAAAATGCATGAGCGATCTAGAATATGCTAGAGTTCTAGAAAACATGGGAGTTCTACAACATGTGGAAGTTTTAGAAAGTAAGGAAGTAATAAAATATGGAAGAGATGTAGAATGCGCCAGACTGCAGACCGAATATCTGAGCATTCCAGAACAAATGAAAGTTCTACAATGTACAGGAGTTCTAGAATGTGGTTGAGTTCAAGAATGTGGTTGAGTTGTAGAATGTGTAAGAGCTCTACAATGATTTAGAATTTTAGAATTCCTGAAAGGGTTCTTAGTAGAGGTTTGGAAAGTGTCCGATTTCCTGTTTTCTAGAATGTATGAGAGTTATAGTATATGTCCGTGTTCGAGAATGTGTGAGAATGTGAAAATGTCAGAGAGTTGGAGAATGTGTCACAGGTCTAGAATGTGGTAAAGCTGTTGAATATGTGAGCATCCTAACATGACCTGAAACCTATTTGAAGACCCAGGATGGGAATGTAATGCATTCACAACTATTTAAATGATCCATCACACCACCGCCTTCTCCCACAGCTTGCACACGCAATCGTCCCTGAGAGAACCGACAGTTAAATGCGATGAGTCAATATCAATCTCATTTATCCAGCAGTTGCTTTTCATGTCGTGTTATTTACCTATTTACCTTGATTCCTTCACCAAGTCTTCAATCAGTCACCGGAAGCAGGTCAGGAAGGCTAATGGCAGGAGCGTAAACAGAACCACAGGGAATGCAACAGAGAGAGAACTCCACTGAGACAAACGGGGCTGTTCGATATGGTCCACGCACCTGACAGATTATGCAGAATCTCTTCTCGAAACACAGATAGCGCTGTTTAAATCAGAATCTCTGCCAGCTGTGTCATTAACAAGTGAACACTGAAACAGCCTGGGATTTGAAATTCAGCCCAAATTGACATTTGAAAACATTCAGTCTGGTGTCTTCATGCAGCGGATGTACAACAGTGGCGACGACTGCAACTGGAACGGACCAAAAAGTTTCCATCATCATGTTTCCACAGAAACAAGTCTGTTATTTCCTGCTTTTATGTTGTTAGGAGAGGAGAAGGTGGAGACCGAGTTAAGGACAGACAGCCTGAGAGCAACCGTATAATAAAACTCTCTCACATTGCAAGACAGAATTCAAGGAAAATAAACAAATAACCTGAATATCATATGTTTGGCATTGATATTGGGAAGTGTTTTGGTGATATAATGCATGAGTTGATCCATCATAATATATTGTATGTTTTTTATAGCTGGACACCCGTAGACAGTTCAAATAAAAGGTAAGAAATCGTCATAATGCTGCTAATACTAAACACAGGTATTGTACATACAGCAGCAGAAAGCTTGACTAAGTCCCCGTTTACAAAACAACATTTTCAAGTGGAAACGGAAAAACCTTCATTGCATTTTGGCAGGGGCATTAACAGGACAACGAACCACTGAAAATGCTACTTTTTGAAAACAGCTCGCTCTAAGGAATTGGGGGAAACCACACCACAGCTCTCTGCATGAAAGTTGATGATAAATTATCAACTAAAAGTGTAATTAAACAAAACGGAGCAAAAGAAAAGTCTTGTCAAACTACTCAAATATCCCTAAACTGTATTCAGCATTGTGAAGTGATGCGAACACTCTTCTTTCAACTACAGGAAAGCAGACCTCTCAGAGCTGATTTAAATCAGCACACACCGAAATCAGCCACATGACCTGACTGCCACCTTTTCTGCAAACATACACTGTTCACAAGTGTTGCTAGTCAAATGCAGCGCAGCCAAAGGCAGGAGTGCCACCTAACCCTCACTAATGGAGAACACAAAGCATGAAAATACATTAGATTTGAGCCCTTTTTTCAATAAATGTTCAGACAACATTAAAACGGGAAAAACGTGACCTACAATCATTTCGCGGGTCCTCAATTTTCCACTCAGACAAACACTTAATGAAATTAGTACAGTATAATGAGCGCCAGGTGCCCAGATAATGGATCAGAAGGAGGAGAGGTATGTGTGGAGAAAGACCAGCTGGCAATTTTTTTTCTCTCTCCCCCAAACAGGAGAGTAAACAGCACAGTTTGACAAACACAAGTGGAGCAGCTTGACAAAAAGGGTGAGATTTTTTAAATCTGGGAGCCCAATGTGAAAATGGCCCATTAGCGCGTCTAAAAAGCTTCTGTAACATTATAATTATACAGCTCGTTAATCTTATGAGGCGCAGAGAAGCTTTCATTGAAATGTTTAACTTAACAGTTGACATCCTCACTGCGCACAGAATTAAACTGTTAAAATGACTGATAAACTCACTGAGTTCAAATGAAGTTCATGGGAGGAAGATGCTCTAAAAGTTTGGTTGTGAGCACTTTCTGAAAGAAGATTATGAGCGCATGGAAATGAGATGAAGCAGCATCAGAATAGCTTTTCTGTTGTGCATAATTTTATTGTTTTATTCGAAACCATAAAACTGGTTATCTAATCGACATCCTGAATAGCAAACTTCCCAAATTCGGGCGATTTTTAGATATTCTTGGATGATATTTTGGCAGCCAACAAAATGCTCTACGAATATCAACAATGGGATGGGGAAATGATATTGGTTAATAATCGTGCCTATGTGTAAATGCACTTTCTGGATGCTAACGCTACTGTGGATACAGACTCGCTTAATGCTCTCACATTGGGCTGTGCTTCACATTGTTGTCAGGAGGTTTCAGTTAGTCAGGATCAATGAGCTGCTTCTATTTCAATAAACAAGACTTTTAGTGACTATTCACTTGAGATAGCAGGCAAATGCTAGTGACTAAGGTTCTGTATACATGACATTGTAGTGAGTCGTACCTACGTTTATGTGTAAATGTGAGGCCCAAACACAGAGAAATATCACCATATTTTCAAATACCCGGGCAGCTGTAAATGTGGCCTAAGACATTTGACTTGATAAGCAGCAGCTGCTTCAGGGCTGAGATATTTACTCGTCTACATTCATGGTTGGAATCAGACTGAAAGAAAACCAGTGAAAGCAAAGCAAATTCCACAGAACCCACTGGGAATCAAACTGTTTCTTCCAGTTGTGATGATGCAACAGCGAGAGCGTCAAGCATGCTTGCTTTATTCACTTCCTTTAAACAAAGTCGTTCATTGCGATTGAAGTTTTGTCAAACAACCACTGAGAGATTAAAGACAGTGCTCCGTTTGATTAAAAAAGAACAGGTCGTTGCAATGGTGTATCATCAGGGCCACATGAAGGGAGACAAATGTGAGAAAATAAAATGTGAATGATAAAAACAGAGAATTGATTCGAAACCTTGAAAATAATAACTCAGTTACTCACTGAAATCCCTTCTTTATAACTCAATGTGGCTGTAAGACACCATCATACTCAAGAATCCTTGAAGTCTTTGTGTTTTCTCACCAAGCAGCTGTGCGTGACGAAAACACCCTCACCTTTGCTCCTGTAAGTGGTAGGACATCTGTCTCTCACAAAAAAAGTGTGAACATGTGAAGCAACAGGACCAGATGAAACCTCCAAGGACGAGTCATTCGTCTCTACAGTTCTCAGAAGATGGATCCAAATAAGGCGGTAAGTCACAAGATCTTACATCAATTATTCATCCCATGAAGGCAGATGTACAAAACTCATCGATTCCTATGGTCGTTCGAGCTGGAGTCAAGAAGGCCCTGTACCTTCTCTTTCCAAGAAAGACCCTCTTCGTGCTGGGGGACTCCGTGTCCACTCATTGTCAAAGCCGCAACATTGATATTTGCAAGAGGGAGCTTGTAAGTTCTCTTTTATTCAACTGGTTGCTGAGTCTGGACTGAAGCCATGACCGGATATTCTGTGGTATTAGTGAATAAAGTGCTGTGTATAAAAAAAAAAAGATGGGTACAAACATGTGATTTTGCTCTCAGCGGCATATCGACGCTCATCTACTAATGGACACACCCATGATTGGTTCTGCCAAAGGTGAAAAATAACTCTTTCACAAATTGCAAGGTGTTTATGTTAACTGAATAATGTACAATGCAGTTTTATTAAACGGGCCATATTATGCAAAAATCCCTTTCTCATGGTTTTTCTAATGGCAGTCATGTCCACTGAAACCAGTGTGTTCTACATCAGCCTTCAAATGGTGCAAGGCCTCTTGGTGCCCTCTACTGCCATTTCCATTGAGGCTGACTGATCTGATCCATGGCCAAGAGTGTGGTTCAAGGCTCTTTTGTGTGGATGTCAGCAAGGGCTTAGAGGATTGACTCCCCCTCCTCTTTTGGGTGGGGGTATGTGGGGATGTGCACCTTCCTCCTGAGTGGTGGGCTGCTCCCCGTTGATCTGTCTGAGTCTCTGGTGCCCTTGAGCCCTGGCGCTCCGATGTTCTCATTGGACAGGGGAAGAGATACCTTTCTCCATCATCCTGGGCCTGAGCATGAAGGTGCTTTGAGCTGTAGTGTATTTTGTTTTTCGGTGTGTTCATGTTCCTAATTTACTGCCTGCCCATCGAGACCTCATGAGTCCCACAGCATCTTGGTTTTTTTGCTGTTAATGTAGCAACTAAACTCCAGGACGTCCTGTAACATCTGAAAACCGAAATACAATTATAGCCACATAGAAAAAACAAAACAAAACGAATTTTGTATATTGTTCCAAGAAAAATAGATTTGAAGGATTCTGAAGAGGATGAGACGTGATGAGTGACAATGTACATACTCCAGGCTGCAGACATGAGACAGCAAAGATACGGGGGTTAGTTCACCCAGCCTTGTCAATGAATGCAAGGCAGAGCTCTTGATCTTGAGTGAAGACCACGAGAGTGGAGCATTAAGTTCACAGGGGTTGACCCTGAGACACTTGTCAGTGTAATCCTGCAGGTGATGGAGTTTGTCCTCATCAACGGTTTGTGTATATCTTGTCTCTGTGTGTACAACTCTGCATGGCTGTAAATGACTTCTTATTCTTCTTAACTCCATCTCTGTTAAGAGGATCAAGGGGCGATTTTGTGCAAATATGGCGATCTTATACCAATCGGAGTCAGTTTGACACCGTTCCTGTTTTGATGATCGATCCCAGCTCAGTTTCGTGGCGGCCCTGTTTGGTCTTACACTGTGGGCTCTAGGAGAGCACATGTCTTATCACACAGTCCTGGGGTTCCCTCAGCATGTGTCCGAACCACCTCCACAGTATATTTGTTAGGTTTACTTACTTCATCTTTGAAAAAAAAAATGGTGATAATAAGACCAAAAGTTGTGTTGTTTGCAACTGCTGATGTGGTGAAATGTGCGATTATTGAGTGTGAACACACGCCCTTCAACACACGCCAATTGTAATTAACATGCAACTGTGTGAATCATCGACACTGCACTTACCCTAGGAATGGATTTTCCAGTCATATCACCCAGCAGGTTTGTGTGATGAGTTAATAGAGTGCGATAGGCAGTGTCTCCCCCTCTTCTTGTGCTGAAGACATTTTCTAGTCACGGGTCACTGGAGGTTAACTCAACGCTTGCACCCTGCAGGGAAAAGATCTCCCCAAACACATCAGAGGAGATTCTCTTTGCAGAAAAACACTTTCATTCTCAACATGGGGCCTTTAAACAGCTTAAAGGTTAAAGCTGTGCTGGTAGTGGCAGTAATGCATTTCTCTTTGGAGAGTATACGAACAAAGCTTTTTTTTTTTTTTTTTTTGAGAAAGGTTAGGGCGAAGCGTACGATGTTCATAAAGCAGGACGCAATGATTTCCCAATAAGATCAGATCAGACATGTAAAACATTGGATCAAAATTATTTGCACATTTTAAATATGATGTAAGTGACAAATTACCCAAAAGTTGGCATCGGGCCTTGAATACTATTGAGAATGAGACAAATCTTTCCCCATTCAATTCTTTTGTTATAGTTTTCCATTCATGATGCACCAAATGTTTTCCTATTGCTGTTTATTTTTTATATAGATGCAATGTTTGGTTTACTGTTGTCTTGCTGAAATATGAAGACCCTCCAACCATGAAAGAGACAATATCTCCTTCAGGGTAGGAGATGTCGCTAAAAAAAATGAAACCTTACTGCAAATTTCAGCATCGATATGGCATTTCCAGATGTGTAAGTGTTCCACGCCATAGACACTAATGCAACATCATTCTGAGACGCTGAAACTGGATGATCTGTTTCTGCTTTAGTCTGCACACAATGGCAACCATTAGGGCCTTCAAGGTTTCTCTGCAGGTCTAGTAAAAAAGATATGAATCACAGAATGATGCTGATTATATTTTGTCTATGAATACTTTTTAAATAATTCCAAATAGTCTGTTTGCTTTTTCTCATTGCTTCTCCCCCAGCTACACTGCTTCCAGATGGGTACTTCCGCATTAAAGCTTTTAACCAATCACATTTTAGCTATCATCTGTTGCCGGGTAAAGAAATCTGCTTTAGGCCTTCACATTCAATTCTGCAGGCGTCCGCAGTGTAAAGCTAGTATCGGTCACGTGGCTGCTTCAACCAATCAGATTTTCATATTGGGGAGGCTGGGCCTTCTCGAAGGCCAAGTGTGACATCAGTGTATTCAAGCCCTCTGATTGGCTCGCCAGAGTCAGCTAGCACTCTCCAGTGCTAGCTGGCTGCATCTGTAGCGAGCTGCACGAACAAAAATATAGCTGTGTTTAATTAATGGCGGTTTCATCAACCTGAAATGACTAAAAGGGAAGATAAAGACATTTGGTTGCAGATTTATTGTCAAAACAATTTTCAAGAAAGACTTTTCCAAGAGGTCTTTGAACGCACCGCAGCCCTCCGAGTGCACATCTGGTGCAATTTTTCTAGCGCTCACTACAAACTCCATGGCAGGATTCCGGATTATATTTTTTGCCATTATATTATTTTCAAGACCAGGAAAAGCTGACATTTGTCTCCCTCCTCCACCCCCAGAAGTTTCGGGAAAAGCAGCCGCTTTTTTATACAGCTGCAGCAGGAGAGGAGACATGAACTTGGAATTGTATTATTCGTAAAGGTGTTTTTTCTGGCTACACGAGTATCGATATGTGACGCAAAGGCTTTTTATATGGTATTTCTGCATGGTAACATGGTTTTTGTAGCCATAAAAACGTTATTGAGAGTTAGATTGACTCAGACCAGCAGTGAAGGCCTGGTTCTGAAATGTACGGCCCACCACTGAGTCTGCAGGATTTGAAAGAACACCATTCATCTGAACATAGAACAGTTTTTTATTTAGCTTCAGCTCCCTTTTCATTGACATTTGGTGCAGAGAAAGGGTCACTTTGTTTTCTTCTTTGGCTGATACAACTTTAGCGGACATGTATAGATTAGGACATGAAGTACATTCATCTCCAGTCCACGGTTTTTACTGCTTGGAAGTGTGAATGTCGCAGGCATCCACTTTAACCTCTTGCCCCATAACATTTGCCCCTGAAATTTCTTTGGACTTAACTCTGCAATTGTATGTTGAGGAACTTTGCCGTCTTGATGATCTGTCTTCTTGAAAGGCTTGAGCTCTCTATAAAGCTTGTTTAGTGCCCTACTATTTTCATCAGGTTGCATAACCAGTTGTAAAAAAACTTGGTGAAAATATAAATGTAAAAATATGGTGTAATTATAATACCATCATTTATTTACAACACATCCTAATTTATATCCTTGGCAGTACATTAACATGACTTTAGGAATGAAACTGGGTGTGACAGACGCAACCACACAATTCCAGATGCACGATGAACCCCCTGTTTGCTTCAGCTACAATCAGTCATTGTCACATTTTACATGGTGTTAACTGCGTCTGCATTAAAGAGGAGGCAATGTTCCTGACTGAAATCGCCTGTCTGGAGTTGTTGATTAATGGATGATGACTCAACTCACAAGGAGCCTTTTCAGCACGCAACAGAAATCTGATGTCTTCATCATGCTTCAGTGAATGAGTAAAAAAAAACAAAAAAACCACAAGTTCTGAAAATCTTCCATTAGCAGTATATTTGGTTTGAAACTGACTGTCTTAAAAACACATGCTGAGGTGCAATAGATTTGTGTATGCGTTTAATTAACACACCTTTTATAGATATGTGTAGGCGTGAGTCTGCATTCATCTCAATGCCAGTCAGAGAAACCATCATGATATTATTTTTTTATTTTTTTTTCACTTTGAGATATTAAAGATTTAGTTTGAAAGCTGTGAATTATCTGCGACTGACATATTCACTGCTCCGGGTGTTATTGGGAGATGTTGATGTTTGCGAGAACTGTCCAAGATTTGAAAAGATCAATATGAGACTTTTTACATCAATGATACTTGACATACTTGAACATGTTTTTTAAGCTTATGTAAGTTTAATATAAGATAATATTAACAATTATGTTGTGATTTATATAGCATCTTTGAAAACATCATTCACAAAGTGCTCAGATGAAGAGTGTCAAGGACATTTTAATTCATGGGGCTACAAACAGCCCAATTCATTCCTGACTGGTAAAATAGTGTCATAATAAACTGAAAATTGAAACTTTAATGTTTTTCTTTGTTTTGGTGCAGAGTATTTGTGATCAAAATGTCTATATTTTCCCTAAAAAACGAAAAAATGACTACAGAAAATGACTATAATCTCAACAAAAAGCCAATTTCAATCATATTTTCTGCTACAAAATACAGTGAAATGTCCAGAAATGTTGTCAATGGCAGTTGCATGTAAGTTATAAGCTTAGTACGAAGGGAAAAAAAAGTTGTGGTTCTAGCAGAATAAACCTAGATTTAATAGGATATTACTGTGTATCTACACCAAATAAAATAATGCAAGTCAAATACTGCATAAGGCCTCTTCCGGTTTAGAGTTTCCTTCTATATTCTTTATAATATTGTGCAGGTCGAAGCAAACGCCGTTCCTTCCACAGCAAAAAACATCTTGTTCTCATTTACACGTATGAAATACCGAAATATGTCCTCTGCAGTCAGGTAGGTAGGTGGAAACGCCACGGCCAGTTTTTTGTTTAGAAGGTTTGAAAAAGCAGATAAGTGATCCTCCAGAGGTAGTTTGTGGTGTAACAAAATCAAGGATTGCTACAAAACATTTAGCTGAACTCGAGACATAAACCTGATTTAAGTTATTACCTGTAAACTCACAAAACTTTAACCTGAATGGATTTTGCTTTATAGAATTCCCCCAATAGTTTACAGTGGGTGTTTGTATTACAATGTGTTCCATCTGTTTTGACAGTTAATGAAAGTTACTTGAACTATTTACACGAGGAAAACAGTGCATTGCCAGTTATTTCAAGTGAAAACTCTAAACTTTTGTGTCCTTTTCAGTGTGAGGTGGGAGCCACTAAAATCACAGCTTTTTGAGAAACGGGGAAACAACAAACCGATTTAATCCATTAAATTGATTATTAGAATAACTATCAACTTATTCAGTCATCAATTAGTGAGTTAATACATTTGTTTTACTATAAGGGGCCTGTTTATTTTTACCCAAATTGTCAACCAATCTGTTCAAGCAGTGACCACAGTGTGGCAGTAACGAGACACCTATTGATGTATTCCGCCAGCACAGCAGGAGAAGCAGCGCCAGCCAATAGTTGGCCTTGTTTTAATAACTCACCTGACTAAACAAAGGCTTAACCAAATTGTTTGCTCACAAAACAACCAAACTGTCATTAATCAAGTAACAGTAAAAACACACAGTTTACGCACAGTTTAATCAACTAGCAAAATAATTGGTAGTAGCAACTCTGCTCGGTATATTTGAAGGCAGAACAGAAGTAGTGAAGAATAGAAATAAGTGATAAGAAGCAAAAGCTGCTCTCTTTTATGTTTATCTAAGAAAAATACACCTGTATCATCAAAGTAGTAATAAGCCTCTTCTTACACTAATTTTCACTTTTCTGCCTGAGTGGAAATTCATTTTGCATTGGTTCGATGTTCGAGGGGCTTGACGCGGGATTATCTGACCACTCCACCTCCAGCACATCAAAACATGTATTAAATCAGATAGAATCGTCAGATGATTCATCAGGACACACTTGCGTCCCAAACATGTAATTCCTTCCATAACCGGAAATGGTTGAAGTGTATATTATTACCATGACTTCATTTGAAGGACGGTGAGAACAGGGAATTGGATTTTCTCCTTCATTGTTCATTTCATGACACAGAGTAATACAGAAAGCATATCAATCTGTGGGGAGTGTATTCATGGGTCCCATGCTCACTAATTAAATGGATCTCAATAACTTATGCACATCTGAGAAAAGAAGTAGTGAATAATAAGAATTTAAAAAAAACATATACTTCCAAACACATAAAAATGACATTATCACATGGCCAATATCGCATGGGGAAAATTCAGGGGAGATTTTATTATAGACTTCATACAATAAAGACCAGAATCTACATCATCTGCATCTGTATGTCTTTAAGATGTTGGACTGCTAAAAATGCTCTTTTCACTGAAACTAGATTTCACTTACAAAACGTTTTCACCAAAAGTGCTTTACACTGTTAATCACATTCACCCGTTCACACACACATTCACATTCACGCACCAATGGAGGTGGCTGCCAAACTGGGGTTCAATGTGTTGCTCAAGGACACATGTGGACAGAAGAGAGATGAGGAATTCAACAGGCAACATTCTACTTAATCTTAAAGTCAGAGGAAATCAGACAAAAGTAAGGTTCACCAAGAATGGTAAAAAAAAAAAAAGAAAAGATGAAAAAGAGAAAAAGATTCAGTGGTCAGAAAACCAAATAGAAAAAAGTATGCTGAAGGGTAAAAATTGGGCGGGGCGTACCGACCCACTTAAAGCACTCCTGGTCACGAATCCCAAGAGTCTTCAACAGCATTATATGTGGAGAAAAGGCATGGCAGTGGAAACCACTTGGATGCATGGGACATGGAGGATTGTGTTGGGCAGAGACAGCTCCGTCTGAGCACAGGTCCTGCAGGAGTCACAGTGATGAGGTCATATTCAGGGGTTATAGAAGCTAGCCCACTATGCTACTACTAATCTCGTCTTGTCTTTACCTGAAATGTTGCTTTATCTTCACTGCCATCTCAGACAGCCCTGATGCTTTCATTTCAGGTTCTTATCTCACTGTGAGCTTTAATTGCCCTCAGTGTAGTCAAGCAGGCTTATTCTTGTTAGACAGTAAACCTTTCTGCCTGTCGTATTTCGGTCATGTCGAGCTTGTTAAGGTGAGGTCAACTGATGACTGTAAATTTCCTGTGGGTATGAATATGATTGTCTTTTTACTACCTCTATACATCATGCGACGACCTATAAGTGTTTACAAGTGCCTTTTACACACAGTCTGCCAGGCTCGGCTCCAGCCCCCTGTGACCCTCATTATTTGTTCCAACTGATGGTTCATTGGATCACTCTGAGGGGAAATGACATAATTAACTTGAGAGGAACCAAGAAAAATTGCATTATTCATTATTCATTTGGTGTTTTGTCATTTTTGACCCTCAATTAGCTATTTAAATTTATTCAAACGAATCCATTAGAGATGTTTGGAGGGCCAGTGTCTCTTCAATGACCCTACGAACACTTCACAAGCATTAGCAATGTGTCGGGAAACCCAAATAGGATCTGTTATTTAGTGGCGTTTATGAACTGGAAACATTGAACATCAAAACCCGAAGACACCTAAACACTGTGTATTGCCATGCAGTGATGGACATAGCGTCAGCTCTGCTCATTACACTCACCACCTGCCTCATTTGAAGGAAAACGAGCTCCAATTTTCCCAAACAGAGATGCTCAAATGCACATAGTACCTGTGGAAATTCCCCCTACCACTTATTGCTCTCAGATCAAAAGACTTCATTATGTCTCAGTTTCCTTCCATTATACTGAGATATTATCTGAAAGCTCAGACTCAGGCACTGACTGTACTCCAACTCTGGAGGAGTCCTGGAATTTTAGATCAATTGCTCAACCATGTAATGAGAGGGGAAAAGAATCTCTTCAATACTAATTCAATATGGTACTTTGTGGAGTACGATTAAACTCATTCCTCTAATTCTCATGCAAATGCACTTTATACAGAGTGAGGATTTGATCAGGGAATGAAATTTGCAATCAATTCGATTTTTACAACATGTAGTGGACAGAAACCATCGGGAAAGCATTTGACATTCGAGTTTAGAAAGGCAAAGCAAAAAAAAACAAAAACTAAGTCTCGCTGCTCTATCATGCCGACATCTGATACATGAGCCACCATCCGGCTCCGCTGCCAGCCTGACAATGACGCTCTGATTACAATCAGCCGAAGGGATTGACTCTCCAGGAACAGGATTCCACCCGGGGATACAAGTATTCGTGGTTAATGTTGTGTGTCATGATTGTTTTTCTTGCTTGAAAGAGATACTTCTTCTTCTTTTGGGTTTAACAACAGTTTGCATCCATAAAGTTGCATTACTGCCATCTGCTGTCCATACCATTCCCCCCCAAAAAAAGAAAGAAAGGAAGAAGAAGAAGAAGAAGAAGAGTAAATTGAAGCCAATCAGGCCTTGGTTGCCCCATCACAACAACACATTTACATGGACATGAAATATATGTTCATTGAGTAATTACTAGAATTATCACAGTACTCAAGTGATCATGTCATCAGCACAATGTGTTAGGTTTTATCAGTCTAATCAGTTAAGTCATTCTGAGAAATCTGATTTACGTAAATAGATTTCTCCCTAATACTGTGATGTTCCTGAATGTGTACTTGTTATTCTTGTTTTGTTTGTTTGTTTGTTTTTCCATCTGCTTAAAAATATCAACAAACACAGCTCTGATACAAACACCATCCTAAGTTAACAGTAAAGGAAAGAATATTCCAACATATACGGTTTATGTCACTTTATTACTTAATATTAATATTGGTTTCGTGACTTGTTTGAATTACTGAATGCTACTGGATGTTAGTAAAAACTAATGTTTCCTCTTGTGCTGAAACTATTTAATTAAATTTGTACTTGTGTGAGGTAACATGAGTATTCAAATTTCCACATTCCTAGCAATTGCCTGATAAAAATGTTTTTTCTTAAACTGGAGAGCGTGCCAACCTTTTTGGATAACTTTTAATATAATTCCATGTATTTCCCCTCATTCTTGGGACTGATTCACAATCACAGCGCAGCATGTGGAAGCTACAGACATCTGAATCAGAGCTCAGAATTAACCAATTGTACTCACAATGTCACGAATATTTGGATTTCTACTTCAGTGAACTGTTGCTTGCCTCTGAGGCTGACATTGAGGGTTGCCATGGAAACCTGCAGTTCCCTCGGGGGGGAGGTTGAATGACAGGAGCCAAACTTATGACTATGCAGCGAATAGAAAAGTTATCCAGCAGATTTTATTTCAGCAAAACACGGTGGAAACGAGGTCCACAACGTTCACAGTTGTACTTCTGTAAACTACTCCAATGCAACCTGTCCAACATTTACATTTATTTATTCATACAAAACTTGACAAGTCAGAAAGTTTTTGTTCCGTTTAGTGGATTTTTCAGGCATCTTTACTTGCTCCCTATATTTCTTCACATTCGTCCAACTGGTTCTTTATTTTTTTAAATTATCTTTATTGTGATAGTTTTCACTTTTTTGTTCAGTTGTTCAGTATTCTTCCATTCACACATCTCAGAAAATACTGTAGAGCCTTTTTTATTAATAAGAAAGAAAGAAAATTCAAAGAAATCGGGGGGAACGCCCTCAAATCTTTCAGGGATTCCCCAGTTTCATCTTTACCCAATCAGTCTTTTTTTCCCCATTTAGTTTAATTATTCTCATGTGGATGGTGCATCACATGCAAGCCTTGTTTACATGACCATAACTTGAAGTGAAAATGAAAAAATTGTCGATCAGGTCAATCACACCTAAATCTGGATCTACAAAATAAAACAGCTCACAATTACATATAAACAACCAACTTGTGTTTGATATTCTTCCCAGGTGCATTAATTCTTTCTATCCAAAGACACATTTCCTCAGCTTCGGTTTGCAGAGAGCAAGTGAAAGTATCCAGACAGAAACAGTCCATCCCCTGACCTCCTCCTCATTTAAATATCTTCTCTTTATGCTTGTCAACCGTCTCCTCAGTTCCGGTCATAACTCTGCCCAATGTGAATGTTGAAGTGGGATTGCATAAATAAACTCTGTTCAGGGGAAGCGACTGAGTGTCCACGGCTGATTTACTTCCGCGTCACATTCATTAGTACCCAGAAAGCAACTGATGCAAATTTTAGTGGAAAACCTCTTCCATGGACAGAATAATAACCGCTATACGAAGTGGAGTGTCTTCTATGCAAATTATGTTTTGTTTTTTTGTAGCTGAAGCCACTCAATCAATGTTTAAAAAAAATTAAAAATGGCAGAGAACAATATTGTGTTTCCGATGCTTCTCACTGTGTTTGCACCTGCAGTCATTTGTCAACAGGTTCGATAAACAAAAAGAATATTAACACAATGACACTCTGTTGAGACAATTGCTGTTTTATTAAATGATAGACATTATTTTATCTTCTTGTTTTCACAGTTTGAACAGAAGGCCACCATTAGAGAAGTTGATACAGACAATATTGTCTGGGGTAAAACGAAATGCAATAAAACTATCCCAAAAAATAAAGAAAGTAACGGTACAGAACATGTACAAAAAAAGAGGAAAACAGACTAAATAATGTTTATATTTGTAGTGAATGTATTCAGGGGTAAAGCCAATCAACACAATCAGACAATAGGTAAATGAGGAAAGAGCAGAGGAAAAACAACAACCCATGAGGAAAAGAGAACCTGTAAATGGTTCAACTCATCAACACAGACTGAGATAAATGATAAATGAGGACCCAATTGTTCAGAGAAAAACTGGGTTAATGTTAATGAAGAGTGAAATATATGTACATACAATTAGAACAAACAGCGTATTCATCAGTACGCATGCACTGTTAATTGCTAGACTTTGGTGAGTTTTATGTGCTGTTGCACGTTGAAGACATTATATAGATATTATAGATATAAGATATCATAACCTGCTGTTAGCAAACATCAAAGTCAACCAATTAGATTTTGTTCTCATATTTCTTGTTGCTGTGATACTGAGTGGAAGACCTCACACCGATCTTGTAATCTCATAATAAATGACTGATGGATGCCAAGAGCAATTGCTGCATTAGTCAAAACACGACGCAAGGAATGAAAGAAAGTGCACAACTTCCACAGAAGCTTATCGATTGTGTTTTCATGCCTTTCTATTAAGAATGCCTTCCATCACTGGTTGATTCTCACATGGTGCAGTGAGTAAAAAGAGAGGCTCTGTATGCTAAAGAAGGGCAGAAGAGTGACAGAGGGGATGGATCCGCCTGCTGCTGTCAGGAGCTTGAGGATAGTTGCTGTTCTTGTTGACCTTAGAGACAAGGGTTATTGCCCTGGACTGCTGGGAATTCTGTGCAGCCACTCTAAGGCCTGGCGGCACGCCATCAGCTCGGAAAGTGAATTAAATTGCCTACTTTGTGCCTTCTGTGACGGTAGAGGGAAAGGAAATAAACACTGGAGTAAATATTGCTGGTTTCCTCCAGCACTTATTGATAGATGGAATTGAATTGAAGCCAAAATAGGGTCGTTATATCTTCCCCATGAGTCCTCGCTTATTTGAGAGGATTTTATCCCCCTCAGCACAAATTTGTACTAAATAAGTACATACTTCTAAATATCACTTCAAATAACATATTGGATTTAACATGTATAATTAGAGTTTTGTAACCTTTTTTCTAATTACTGAATTACCTTCTATTGACGTGTGCAGAGTATTGTTTGAATTTGGTTATAGGTGGTCGTTTGTTAGTTGGTTTGTTTTCACTGATAATTTAAAAAGGAAGGACGGAATTATCAATATTAATTGTTGTCAAGTAAACGGTGGGGGGGGGGCAAGCAACTCGCTACAACTCTTTTCAGGTACAAGTGAAGAGCAAAAAATGTTTACTCAGCTTTTAAAAATAACTTATACAACCATTTTTACACTGCCCTTGAAGAGTTTCACCTTAAGTAGTGTTTTACTGAATACAAACTGAGAAAATTTTTTGGATATTTCTTTCAGAAATGTACAAATTACTTAAAAATGTGATTCTTTAAAAAAAAAAAAATTCTGAACCATGGCCATTCAATCCTGTGTTAACTTTGGGTTGATCAATTAGCATCAGTAGAGAAAACACACAAATTTCATGTCCTTGTTTGCTCCTCCACTTGAACACAGAGGACAGCGGCTGTGTCGGTCAGTCATCTAGTACTTCATTAGCAGTTCTTTTACTGTGTGTTGCCGCACACATCAACAAGTGGAGCCGGGGATCTATTAATTAGTTGACCTCTTGCTCTGCTCGCCGAGGCCCGATGATCTCTGGAGAGTCTGCTGTCGTAACGTAGACGGTTAATGAACTGAGCTTCCAGCTCAAACCCCACAAAAAACAAAAAAACTAAACGTGTGACTCATGGTTTCACTGATGTGTTTTACTGGACTTTAACTGCAGGACCAAACACAAGCACAGGCAACTGAGTGACAGGTCACGGCCATGAATTCGTTGGGAGAAACTATTTTAATAGATAAATAACAAAAAAGAAATACCCTCCATCTTGTGTTAAAGGGCAGTTTGAACCAGGTCTGGGAGGCAGAGAGAGCGAAAACGATTTAGCCATTTTGATTCAGTCCCTAACTTCGTTACATATTCACCACGCACCTTTATTAAAGTCCGTCCATCCCCCGTCAGACTGGAGTGCCCCCAGCTTTTCTGTTACCTAACAATCATTCTCTGCAGAGGGAAACCGGGCATGACTTCCAGTCATCTCTGAGGAACGTAAACTACTTTTCAAAAACTTTAATTCATATATTATTTAAACAACTATTCAGCAAATTGCATTTGATATGGATCTGTGCACTAAAGACAGGAAAACAACAACTTAGGAGACAAGAAGGCCAAATGTTGTGTGAAGATTGTAGAAACTATTCCTTCCAACAACTGTTGACTCATTTTATAATACAACCTTTATTATTTATATGTATGAAAAATATACATTTTATTACAGGTGTATATAATTACATATAGTTATATTTACACAGTTATATACATCTAAATACATACCGACAAATAAAATCTCTCACACGCACATGCGCGCACGCACGCACACACACACGCACACACACACACATACAGGTTCTCTATATTGTCCATCTTCCTGTTTTCTGTAACATTCAAATGAACTGCAGGGAGTTTGTTTTTTTTTTACCCCCAAAATTCATTAATGCAGGAATAAATGTTTTAAGTACAGTTTTAACAGAATTATTTGTCTTTTATTTCTCATGGACAAAGGTGGATAATACCTACAATACAATAAACCACAGAAAGTATATGAAAAAGTTCACTCGTCCTGTTTGAGGCCACATTGTGCAGACGCTTCCATACATGTGACTCACAGCTTTTCTTGACCTTCATGGGTGATTATATGCAAAGTGTAAGCACCTTCACAGGTGCTTCTGTAACCTTCAGATGAAAGCTCAACCTAGGGGATAGATTTTACCTACAATTTATCCAGTCACACACACTTGACCGAGGGAATCGAACTTGCAACCCTTCCAATTGACAGCTCACTCACTCTACCAACGAATCCACAGCTGTCTAAAAACACCATGTGGTGTTACAGAGACACGACATAACAGTTTTTCCATTCCTTTGTTGTGGATTCTCTCGCTGTAAAAACACTTCTTATGCTGAATGCAGTTTCTGTAGAAAGTTGGAACAAAGAATCCTCTCTGAAGTTATGATCAAGGTGAGCAGCGTAAGGTTTTTGTGGGGGCTGAATAGACCCTTCTGACAGAAGCTGTCAGTTTATCAAATGGGCCTGTGAGCACGTAAACAAGAGTAAAAGGAACCAGAAAGGCAATTTTCTGCATATCAGCAGAAGATAGTATGTGCACATCCTTACGTCTCAGACACACATAACATAATACCAATGTGCTATTATTTCCTCCAATTGGTGAAAATATGATTGGTACAGAGAGCAGAGAAAAGAAATACATATTTAAAACAATTGACAGTAGTCCAGACAGGGCACTGGACAACCCACGGAGTACAAGGGGCAACACATTGAGAATGAAATAGCATCAGTAGCTAAAGAACAAATGTACCTGATGATTTCAGACGAGAAGTAGACCTAAGACCAATAAGAGCTTCATAAACAAATAAAATACTTTCAAATTCAGTTCTGAAGGTGACATGTTGCCAATGCAGGCTTTAAAATGACCAGTTTTACTTTTTTCTCATGGCCACTCTGGGGCTCTGGACTAAAGCAAGACAGAACAACAATAGAGCAATGAGGAGAGGCAATGTTTTCTGGCTTTGTTTGTCTGCGTCCGACATTCAGGCCAGACAAGATGGAGCAACCCGGACCAAATCGATGAATAGAGTCCGTCTCCTCATTCCTGTATGAGCCCGACATTAGTTAAATCAGTGATGTATGATGTTTTGGAGTGACGCAATGATGTGGCTCTGACTTGGCTCCGTTGACAATAGAAAAACAACTTGTTCTTTGGTGGTGCTCATTTAAGTACTGGTCCAGAACTTGCTCATGATGCTTTTTGGTGGAAAAGCCCTATATGGGAGTTACCACATCTGGTTCAAAGTTCCTTATCAGTCCGATATCGTACTCGTGTTGGTTCCCATAAATTGGAAGACACTCATTGCAGTGAAGGAATCGATCAAGTGCTAAGAACCTCCCTGTTTGATTTTTAAAGGGTTGTTTTTCTTCGCCTTTTCCTGCTGATTCAGCCTGATAGAATGTATTGAATCTATAGACAATCAGTGGTCTTCTCTACACTTGCCACAGGAATTGACAACACGAGGCGTGACTGCATTACATGAACGTGGCACCGAGGTCCTTCCACGGGGTGGCCGTGCTCAGGATGAATAGTGGAGCCATCTTGTGTGTGTGAGAAACACTGATCCTCGTGAAACAAGATTCCCAAAGCAAAGGTTCCTGCAGTTACAATCAGGGCCCCATGTGATGTGCAGTACAAATTTGCAAAATACATCATCGTTACTTGATCTATTAGGATTATTTTACTAGATACTAGACTTGTATAAACAGGCTGTGTATATTAAAAGCATATTAAAAAATGGCGCCCTATTGGGTTGCTTCAGTTCCATTTGACCAATTAGCCAAATCAGCTGTTCAATGAAAGCCTTTGGGAATACAGTGGTGTTGACATCAGGTGTGACAGTTGAGGAATGTGAAGATTGCGGCTAGAAATGGTTGATGAGTGTGGAGTAGCGATCGTGTTGGTGGGTTGAGTTGGTGCTGGACAGGAGTCCAGACCTCGATCCAATTCCAGAGAAGTCCCATCTTAATAAAGTGAGACAGAGATAGCGTAAGTATAAGGATGGTTCAATATCTTTCCACTGGTCATCATTCCCTGTGACTGTCTTCACATCTGCCTGTTATGTCACATTTTTCATTCTTCCCTGGGTTCTACTTCACTCTCACACCTTGTTTTTCTTTCTCATGTAATTGTCTTTAGTCCTCATTGTTTCACAAAGACCCTTAAGGTCCAATAATTTCAATGGACCATCTTAAGGGAACCTAGATTCTTTATGTGAGAAACTTAGCAGATTTGTAGATTCATCACCATGTGTCCTCCTCATCTCCCTCACTCGCATTGCTCACTTGGATTGTTGTGTTTATCTTGTGAAATCCCCATTATGATTCCTTGTATTGCCACAGGTGTCTTTGCACAGGTGGAGTTTGCTATATTTGACAAAATTAAGCCACAAGCAGTGAAAATGCTTGTCAGATTATGTGTAATATTTAACTTTTTTCATGGGATTTTCATCTAAATCATTTAAATTAATGGGTTTATAAAGTGACTGGGCAATAATCGTTTGGGTCAGTGGCGCCATGACAGCTCATAGAGAAATGGTGTGAGCAGACGTCCACACAGGTCCTCCGACTGTAAGGCTCTTGTGGTTTGGCTTCAGAAGAGCCTGCTTTCTGAGATCCTTCCAGTAGGTCAGTGAGACCCAAGGCAATCTATCCAATTGCTGGCACCTTGTATTGTTCTTGATTGTCCTGATGTACAAAGCCTGGTGAGAAATAACAGCTTCTGATGCAGGAAGTGGTAACAATGAAGCTCTTTGATGCAGTCAATGTCAAATCTTCTGAAAAACAGAGGGCAGCGTGAGCTGGTTGGAACCAGCTGACAGAACTTGTCAGTATATCATGTTGTTCATGTGAATAGAGCCTGTGAATGAATCTCATATCAGCAGGAGGTCATGTTCAGTTTGGATCAGTAAGCTCCCAGTGGAACACAAGTTCAGGGCCCTGATTGTTATCCAAGTACACTTCGACAAACAGGACAGGAGACGAGTGTTCGAACCGCCAACCTCAGGATTGAAAATTGACCCACTTTACCAGCTGAGTCAAGGCCTAAAAAGAGACGAGTCTTTGGTGTGAATCCAAACAACAAAGTGCAAGTCTGTGGTGCACCCTGCAGTAATTGCGTGGGTTTGTCACATGTCTCATGTAGACTGGTGTGTGGGAAACAACGTGGCCACACTCCAGAAGCACTGAGTCATGTGCTTTTTCTTGGGGGCAGAATAAACACGGTTCTGTCACTGAGGACGTCTGATAAAAGATCCCGGTGTTTGGAGAAAAAGCAAAAAAAAGGTGCTTTCAGGGAAAATGGGAGCAAAGTTTTGTGTTACTGTGGGAAATGAAACCCAGAGGGAAATGATAGGAAATAGTAAGAGAGGAAATAGGAAAAACAGAGATAGATAAGCAAAAAGATGGAAAAAGCAAATGAAGAGAGAGAGACAAACAAATCGAGGGAGAAAATATAGAGATAAAGGCAGAGAGAGGAGAAACAGAGGTAGAGACACAAACTCAAGCCGCTGCTGATCTGAAGCCTAAATCCCTCCACAATAATTACACACCAGTGTAAAAAAAAAACCCTGTGATGAAAGCAATGAATGAGTCAGGAAAATATCCTGCATATTAGATTTTAATTAGATTTTAATTTCCAATATTGTGGTACTGATCATCATTTCTATGTGGGTGCTTCTGATGAAACTGAGTGGTGATTACTGCAGACCCCACTCTTGAATTCAAACTTGTCATCCAAGTTTGAATCTCAAGCTGGGTTCAACCGAGACAAACTGGATCCTTTTAATGAATGGCATTAATCCCACCCCATCTGAACTGTTGAAGTCACAAAATCCCATTTCACATGAGAGTATTTAATAAGAAGAACAGAACAGAGTCAGCAGGACTTTTGAAGCTCTTCAGGCTGCATATCAAGTTGTATCAGTCCGGAAGGAGTTTTAAAACAGATTTTAGAGGGAAGCTTCTGGTCACTATGACATTCAAGCATTTTGTCTACGGGGCCACTCAACATTGGAACAAACTGTGAAAAAAAAATGTTCAGAATCAGTGACTTTCAAATATATTCTGGTGACTATATCTCATTTCATCTCAAAAAGAAACGCATAACTCACAAAAGTCTATGCACAAAACGTGCAGTCAACATTTTGAAAAAGAAGCTTTAGATTGGTTTAACAGTACGACGCTGTTGGCAAGTGAGATGAGATTAAAGTAGTCACATCACACAACTTTTCAAAAAATAAATAAATAAAAAGATCACCTCATGATTATCAAGCCCATACACAGACCTCAGACTCTGCAAAGCCTACATTTGATCTACAGTCTCTATCAGCACAACTTTACAGACAATGAGCAATACCTCACAATAAACCAAAACAAACCTGGCCTCAGCTGTTGCAAACTCACCAGCCTGGTGCTTTGAAAAGTAATTAAAAAAGCATATAAATCAGAATATTTGACTGACAGTTCCCACATTTCTGGCTATGTTCTGAAAACACTCCTCCGTGAAGTGCTGGGAGCGACATTTAAAACGTTGGCAAGTCTGGTTGTAGATTCCCCATTAAAAATATAATGAATCCACTGGGTCCACTCTACTCGTTGATACAATTATCAACTGTGCTTCTGGCGTGTTTTACTCATATCTTCGCCATGTTTGTTTACCTGCAGCAGTCGTCAGGGGGAAAAAAACAGTGCGCATGTGGAGCGGGCTGCTTGTGGGCGGGTCAAAGGGAGGGTCTATCTGGATCGGGGTTGGCTAAAAAAAAAACCTTGTGACAATACCAAGGGTTTGCTTTTTAATTTGCTCGTTGGAGCAATACACTTTATAAAATATGAAACAAGCCAGAGAACGAGATAGCAGACTTTCTTCACTTCTGGAGTGTCATTCCCAGGTATGGAGACGATTATTACTGTAGGAAAACCATTAGAAAGTGAATTTTGCATGATATGGCCCCTTTAAGTTAAAGAACATGATTAATCACAAATGTTGACATCATCAGGAAACTAGACAGATTCAAGGAGCCCCCAGCTTATGGACCAATGTGATGTGGAGGACTTTGGGAATGAGAAGAGCCCGCAGCACTTCCCACACAACACAGTGTGAGGCTGGTCCTACTTCTACAGCTTACCCTGCAGTCTGTGACTTTCTACAACACAATATATAACTTGTTATCTATCATCCAGGCCCATGAAGCGCAGGATGCTGGATACCGCATGTACAGAATGCGGTGAAAGTATTGTTAAGTCCTTTTAGGTCATCATGAACATGGAGTTTAATAAATAGAGAAAAAAATATAAAATAGAACAGTGAATGTGAAGGTGCAAACATCCTTCTCATTGTTACTGTAATCCAAGGTTAAAAACTTTTTTAAAAAATTGTTTAAATTGCACTTATAATCCAAGAGCATCATTGAAATTATGTTACTGATAAGCTTACATTATAATGGAAACTCCGTTTTAGTGAATTTCAAGTTCACTGAGTAAACTAATGGAAAAATAAATTGATTCCTTTCTATCCAGATGCACCTGGACGGTCACTTCAAAACAATGCAGCCTTTATTGTGTATTTTATTTAGTCTTTTTATTCATAAGAAAATTGCATTTCATCCAAACAGTAAGGATTAAAATGAATGAAATGAATGGAAAAGCACAGGCAGCCTCAGATGAGGTCAGAACAGTTTTGTTCTAAACAGAGAACATGTCATCTTTCTTTAGCTGATGTGGTTTTGAAATTGTTCCTTTTTACCTTCTTTGATCTAAATGATGAGAAATCACACAATTCTTAATCAATGACTGAAAATGTGACAAAATTACATCTAATGGAGAAAATTCATGTGTTGGACTTCATGTGTTTTGCTTTGTTGGACCTGAGTTGAATGGTAAAGCTCCTGTTCCCGTGTTTCAGCTGTGAGATGCAGCTCAGGGTCAGAGCGATGTCAGAATGTCATGGAGTCCAGAAACAGCACGTACTAATATGGACACAGATGTAGAAGCTTTTTCTAGCTTCTAAAAGCTTCCGCATCTATTTGTGTGGAAATAATTTCTACACAAACAGAACTCACAGAAGTCAACAGAGAAATAGTCATAAAAGAGGAGCATGATCAATGGGTCTGGCAAATCTATATTTGTACGACATGCAATGGTTGAATAGATAAAAGAACCACTGAAACGACCTCCAGCATTTATTCTATTCTAATTCTGATGGTCATGATGTTTGGTGTCAAATTTTGGTTTCTTCACGTATTTCATGGGACATTTTGTGCATGTTAATGTGGATTTGATTGGAGTCGCACTTTTTTTCCCATTGACGTTCATATGACTACCAGACAAGACATCCTTGCAATGTACCGGAAATTCATACCAAAAACTTTTAATGGTGACTTTTGTGTCCGATTGTGGCCCTGAAGCCATAATTGGACACCAGTTTTGGCTCAGTGGGGAAGACAAGTAGGCTTGTGTAATGAATGTGTTTAGAGTCATTGCTCTAAGGAACCCCTCCACCCCTCCACCCCTCCACCCCCTGTAAGCTGTGGTGTCGTTGGCACATTGGGTGGCTCATACATATTCTGCAAGATGACAGGTCATCTGAAGAGCTGTGAAACTAAGCAACAAGGAATTCAAATCTAATCAAAAGAACAAGGGATACGTGACCCTTCATATCATCACAGTGACATCTGTGCCAGATAATTATCAGCAGCATGACATGAGTACATGTTCTAATGAGGCTCAATGCCTTGAAACACATCTGGTTTTTCTCAGCACTCCGTTCATAACCGCTGCACTTTGCGTTGCTCTGAGTGCTTCATAATTTTAAGAGACGAAAAGGCAAAAAAAGTGAGCTTGAACTCATTAAATTACGATGTAGAAAAAGACCAGAGGACATGTTACAACTAAAATTCGATCATGATGCTTTTTTAAATGTACATGTTCATTGCTGTAGAATTGTGAAGAAATACACAATGTTGTTTAATACAATACCTTCCACTTCTGTCTGTTCTTCATTGTTACTTTCTTTTCATAATACTGAGAGTTAGAAATTTGCAACATGAAGTCCTGGCAATGACAATAATGTTGAATTAAAAAGATGGCTCATCTTAAAGCTTGATTTCTCTGCTTTCTACTAGGTTCTACCTCCCGCATATCCCAAACAGTCTCAGATAGGAGTCTGTAGCCTGTAGCTCCAGAGCCATATGTGGCCCTTTATTCCCTCTGTAGTGGCTCCTTGAAGCAGAAGCAGTCACAAAAATATCTGGTATTAAACATTTTAATGTCTGACTATTTTTCAAATAAAAACTCCTTCTATCTTGTGTGAAAATGGCTAAAATCAATAGGAAAGGGGAAAAACAATCCAACCAAAAAGACTCGAATGGAGAAACAGGTTAAATAGTCAGAATCATTTAAATTGCACAAGCAACTCATTGTCAATTATGTGCATTTGAACTCTTTTGGGGAAAAAATGTTTTGTGAAATTCCACAGAAAATCATTCAACAACCATTTGTAAAACATTTTTCATTTTGTTTTAAATGTTGAATAATTTGAAACAGCAGTTATTTGTGTATTTTAAGTATTAAAAGTGTTTGATGATTTCCATGGTTTTCATGATTGGAAACATTAAAATGTAACAAAGGGACAATGTTACATTTTTCAAGAATATATATATATTTTTAGAGGAAATACAACACACATGTCAAGCTCCAGCAAGGAAAAATGATACAGATGTTGTTACAGGTCAGGTTCTGAGGCTCAGGTGTGAAACACAGACCAGGACAATGAGATAGAGTTCAAGGGTGTTTAAAAATAAATTGATTAAACCCGGAGGTGGGAGAGCTGAACTGAGCAGGGAGATCTTCTAAGGCTGATCAGACCCAGAACAGAAGAGTGATTTATGGAGCATGTGAGGTAAAATGAGGTTTCAAAGTCTGTGGCAAGAACCTATTTAGCAAAATGATGACTGCAGATATGGAGACAAGCAAGGCGTTGGTTATGGGCAAGACAAAAAGGGACATTTTCTTAATTGCAAAATACCATTATTGCGTTACTCATTATCACAAATCTAGCTTACATTGTGCAGCCCTAGATTAAAGGGAACACTCTTAATTTATGAGGAACTCATTGAATGCTGGTTGACTTTGAGGTTTTCTTGAATCTTTTAACTATCAGATGACCGTCTGGAAATACATCCTGTGTTAGTGTAGAGTGGACAGGTGTAGGAGGTCACAGGAGTACTGATGAGAAACTTGTACATCTCTGGAAGAAGAAAAACAAGAACTTGTTGTTATGGTGACGAGACCCCATTAGCCTGAATGCATGCAGTTATGCAATGTGTCATCATGGAGATAATAGTGAAGAAAACAGTCCGAACAGCACTCCTCGCATTGAAATGAGTGAAATAATCACAAGAGGATGTTTTCCATTAGGCTGGGTGTGAATCTTTTTGATCGTCTCATAACGCTTTGTCAAATAACCTTCATCAACTTTATGTTTTTCTACCAATGACGCATTTGAGGAAATACGAGAAACAGTCAGTATGGTCATTATTGCGATCGACATTATATTTGCAGTATTTCTTGTGATAGCATAAAGCCCATAGGGTTGAGCTGCAAGAAATTCAAAAATATGAGAGAAAAACACAGGAAATATCTTATAATAAAACTCATAAATAAAACTCATCAATAAAAGTCATGGACAGGATCAGTTAAGCCAATTCCTGTCATTGCATCAACAACAATGTCACATTTCTGAATGTTGAGCTGATTTAGAACTTATGACAGGAGTTCCCTCATGTATTTACAGTATATCTAATGTATTTTCTTAATGGTTACACACTGTATTGTAGAACAGTAAAGTCAATAATGAATATCCCATCTTTTAGTTGGACTAAAACCAATTTATGACATGATTTACTAACACTAAGTGACCAACTAAGAACAACCCAGTGAGTGGGATTACAAATGAAAAATAAACTAAAATACAAGTTCAATCGAAATGACATCATTTCAGTGATTTTGATGAGAACTGAGCTCCCACATGCACGAAATGTAACGTTATACAATAAAGTTCCAACATATCAGAGTGTGATGGTCTGCTACAAAATCAAAATTTGAGGTATGTCACATAAACTGATTTACGCCACTATTTTAGAAGCGTGAAAGACAGATACAGTTGTAAACAAAGCAAAGCTTTTTATTTGTTTTATCTACTGGCAGAAACTAATCCCAGATTTTTAAGTCCAATGTTCCATATTCACAAACACAAATTTCTAGACGGTTTGTATTTTTGTCTGCGTCACCTGAACAATCCTCAGTGCGTATCGATGGTAAATCAGTTCCCAAGCAATTCATATTCAAACAAATGAACCTTCAGTACATTAGTGATTTGGTGATTTTTGGGTAGAAATCATGTCACGTTTGGCTCTGGAGAGGGCTCAGGATGCCAGAAACATTGATGTTTGTGGAAAGAATTCTCATCTTAAATCCCAACAAGAAAAACTCAAAATCCAAATGCCCAATATAACAAAGTCTATGAGCTTAGAGGAGATAATTACTGAGTCACTGGAGAGCAACCCAGGCATAAACAAAGACAAACAAACAACCAGAACACACAGAAGACGCACAATATATGCTACAGTGACCGGATGAAGACAATCACATCCTCGAGCACAGGTGAAACACATCAGGACAGGGAGCAGCAGTCAGATACAAAGAGGGGAAGTCAAGGAACCTAAAACTAGAAATAGAATCAGAATCTCTAAACAAACACGAGAAACTGACGGTGAAACGTGACAGTGCACTTGGCCATGGTTTATTTTCAATATGACTTCGTCATAATACACTGAGATACAATACTTTAGTGCCAACATCTTAAATGTACTCACATTTCAGTCAGTGGCCTATAAAGGTTTAAAATTACAGCGATGATAAAATAATGAGCTAAAATCGATTACTAATCCTGCTTTGTTGGATCAATAATAAGTGGTAAGTATTATCTACTCATGTCCATTTAAACAGCCCAATTAATTGGACCAAGAAGTGCAAGTCTGACTCGTGTATGAATTCCAACATTATTTGCTGTGGCTGGGGAAGGCGAGAGCAGAGTCAACACGGGCTAATTTGATGCGAGCTGCTGTGCACACAAATCTCCAGAAGGCACCTGTGATAAGGACAAATGGAGCCAAAGAGAGTCCGAGGTGACGGGAGCCACCGGGCAAGGAGACGGTGCGGGATTAAAGAAGAATAATGGTGCAGTGCTCTTCCCACCAGTAAATCAAGCAGAAAGTGTAACTCAGACCGTGTTGGTAATTTAAGAGAGCAACCGCTGACTCACAAGCTGTGTGTGTGATACGCGCAGGCAGTCAGGCAGGGCCGCCTCAGAGATCGAGGTACCGCCGGAGCTTTTCCTCTGAAAGCCGGAGCGCGGCTTAAAAATGACACTCGATACACTTGAAGTCTGATGGGCTGGCGGATGAAGCGGTAAATCTCTATCACCCTGCCAGGAGGTGGATTTGGTGAGTTTTGACAATCTTAGAGAAAGGAGAAAATTCTATTTGAGGTATTAGTGAATGGATAAGAAGACAAAAGATGTTTAAGGATTAAGGAGCGAGCGGTGCCAAAGCGGAAAAAAGTGACAATTGGACAGACATCATCCCTCTTTCCACGAATAAAAAAAGGATTTATTTTTTTATTTCCATTCCTAGCACAGTCAAATATCATGTATTAGACGATTTACTTTAATGATCCCTTTATTGTATAACACATATGTGTAACATACAAATGAATTGTAGTAATTTCAATATAGTACAAAAAAAAACAAGAAACAAAATAAAAAAAGTGAATGCACTATAATAAAGAACACATACAATACATTATGAATTACATTTAGAAAATAAAGAAAGTCAATATTACGTTATTGTCTTGTAATATAATAACGTAATATGTGCTCTATCAAGGGGTGCATGAACCAACCAGTGTAATGAAAAGTTTACAATAAATATATTTACAATACAACGTATACACACAAAAATTGTTTACAACAAGATTTAAAAATATGTTTAAAAGTCAAATGCATTGTCTCAGAAGAAATGAAGAGGACAGCAGAAATGTCTTAGTATCAGAGATGTAAGTAGCACTGGTGGATGCTGTTGGTTGTTTTTGTAATTCAACCACACATACAAGCAGTACACTGAGTTTCTTATAGACACATGACCAATTTGGATTGTTATTACTGGTGACTCTCAACTAAAAACCTACTAAGTCCTAGAGGATTATGAAGTGGGAGTCATTGCTGTTATTGTTCATCTACTTGCACATGTGCCAAATAACTATTTACTACAGCCATGGTGAGCAGTATCAGCATTTCAGAAAAGTTGCATTTTGCAAAAAAAAAAAGTTCAACTTTGGGAGGCGTATTCAAAAAGTTTTCGGTGGCACCGTTGTCGTGTACACGGACAACCAAAATGCAACAAAAGTTTTCCTTTTTTCACTGGACTATGTTGTCATGTAAACAAGGCTTAACTGTTTTAAACACGAGTTTCCTTTGTATTTCTTCTAATAGAATAAGAATAAATAATTTGTTTGGAAAAGCAGTGTCTTCACTGAAAAAAAATCTGCCAGCGAATAAAATTAGGTATATACAAACTAAACCGTTTTTGAAAAATGAACTGCTTTATTTCTCACGAATACTGATAGTTGTGAGGAATCACACTTTGGCTTTTTGATCAAAGTTTTGTCGCAGCCCAACCAAAACATACTAAGAATGTTTGGTTGGCTAGGTTTCGCCCCATTCCTTCAAACAATGTGTGTCTTTCATTCAAACCTTTGATCTTGATGTGACATAGGACTGACTCTCTGAACATTTTCTCGAGTCTTTCTTCCTACAATGAAAAGCGAAACACAACACCTTCCTTCATTAGAGGATGAAGCTTCTCAAAAAGGACGGGAAGAGAAGAGAAAGAGAAGAGGTACGCACTGTTCTGTCCTCTGTCTGAGCCAACCGCTGACCTCCCCAGGTTCCCACGTCAACTTTCGCCGTGATGCTCAACAAACATCAAAAGCTCTTGTCTGCAGAACAAAGACTGAGCAGCTGCTCTCAGCGAGTCCACACAGGATGTCACTTCTGTTTCAAATGTCTTCAGAGCCCATTACACAACGCCGTTCACTTAAGTACAACAAAGAACAACAAGAAACAACGTTTTTTTCTAAGAAACAAACAGTAAAAGCTAATGGGATATAATTGAAAAAGAAGCTATGATGACATTGAGCAGCCAGTATTGTAATGCTATGTTTAAATTAGCCTTCGCCAGCATGTAAAAGCTCATTATATAAGTTTCTGACATTCTGCTGATATTTGCTCAGTGAGAATAACAAGTCTGCTCGACTTACGTTTAATGAGCTGTTTGCTTTTCTCTTGTGTCATAGCTTTTCAATCTCTCAGGGTCACTCGCATGCCCATAAACCTCAGCAGTGTTACCTAAAAGGAAGAACTGAACACAAGCTGGGGGCTGGGGGCGGGGGGGTGTTGTGATTTTACAAACCCTGGGGAGCAAGTTTGATGAACATGGTTTGAAAGGTGAGGCATATTACTTTTGGAAAACCATCCGAAAGTGAACAGTTTTTAACTACATACAACTCCAATGAATCACTAAATGCAACACACTACCTGTACGACTTCACAAACATTGCGTCTCCCCCACTTCCTCTGCCTTACAATGGTCTGTCTCATCACACAGTGGGACTGACTGTGGATCAGTGGAAGTGAGGCAGAAATGAAAAAGAGCTTCAGTGAGAAATTACTAGATAGTTCACACAGTTTGATTTATTTTGAATTTAAGCTCACTTTTTTTTTTTACCAATGTCAAAAGTATTATCACATTTTATGACTTTCTTTGTACACTTCCACAGGGTCGAAAAACCAATGGACTGAACCATAGAATTTTTAATTTTGATATTAATTCAAGGGATTTTATATGATCATTTCTTATAATTTGTGTCACTGAGTAGTTGAAATTGCTGTGAAAACACGACTTTATTGGCATAGAAATGCTCTGTTTACAGACGAAAGGCAGAGAGGTTTAAATCATGTACACCCCCCCACCCCCCACTCATGATTGCATTATACAAGGAAGTGTGTTGACGTCGTCGTCTTTTTTTAGGAGGATCTTTTGTGATGGAAGACCCCCCCCCCCTCCCCCAGCCCCCAGCCCCAAAAAATAAGAAGGGAACAGTGCAACTGACATTGTCACCTTTTGTGCACAAAAAAAAAAAATGTTTTATTCAGGAAAAAAAAGGTTGGAAAAAAAAGTCCCAAGCTGTGTGATATGATTTCAACCTGAGGCTGTGTCTGATATGATTCTTCTTTGTACTTCCACAAATCTCATATGTTCTTCCCCAGTGTATTTTTCTCAGAGTTTACAATAAAAATGGCCGCTGTTGTTAGTTTCCAAACTTCTCCATCCCCTCTCTTTTAGAACTTGCTGATAACAAATTGTGTTTTCTGCATCGGGAGAGCAGAAAGGCGAAAACAACCTGAATACTGGCTGGAAACTCAATTTCTTGCCGTGTATCTCAGGATCTGTCGTCCTATTTAGTTGTTGTTAAATTATGGAATGAATTTCACGCGTCACACTGACACTCTCGCTGAAAGCTGTAAATTCCCTGACAGATGGAGATATTTTCTGTTCCATAGGTTCTTAGGTTAAATAATTAAACATCATTGAAAAAGTGAAGGTGATTTGATTCCTGATTTCTGACCATCGTGGTTGGGTCAGAAGAGGACTTGAGGCCTTCGGTTGCAGGTCTCTGGTTTTAGCTGTTAGCCGGCTGGGCTCCAGCTGAGCCGCTGGGATGCAGCTCCTTTCTCTCCGGTGCTCACAGAGCAAGAAGACTTAGAGAATCTTTCAAAGGCTTTTGCTAAGGTGGGCGGGATTCAGGGATGTCAAATCCTGGGGCTCTCACCCAATTCGTGACTGGCTGGGATCATGGGCAGGACCCCCTGCTGGGTGTGATGCTCAGGCAGATTCCTGAGTTACACTCCACATGTCATGACCTTATATCATGACAAATGAAGACTGTCTGTCCTTAGTAATAAACCAACTTTTCTGTGATCTTGTGAGATCCCAAAACTATCTGCTAATGTAAGCCGTTTTGCACACACATTTGCTGGTAGAATGCTATACTTGGCAAATACTTGCTAATGGCAATAGTTTTATTCATGGAATTCATTCATTTATTGGTAGCATGCTGTGACTGTGACTGTGAATATACATGTTTCATTAATATAATTTTTGATAGCGCCTAATATCTGTCTAGTTCGTGGTCATGCTACCTTTTTCATTTTATCTAGTTAGATACTAAATGTATGAGCCAAGAAAAAAATACAATGCATACATTAACAATGGCGAGTCCACAGATATTTGTATGAACAGACAATGACGTTGCATTACAATTCTGGGCAGTGGTGTGCACATCGCTGGTGGAAAGCAGGACATAAACTCGGTTCCTCAGATGAACACTTGCTGTATTTATTTGCCAGCAGTAGTGTGCAGTCAGGGGCAGCAGGGCTTGCACAGCAAGCCCTGTCAAAAATTATTTTTCTTTTTTTTTTTTTTTATAATTAAAAAGTGATTCTGAAATCTGTGTCTGGAATGAATTAGTGACTTTAGCAACTTTATCCAGAAGACGACTGGTTATATTTTGTGGTGCTCAAATCTCCTATGTCCTCTAAATGCATCACAACTCCTTTCCTCTGCTGGGGACCAGCAGTAACTTCATCGCTGCCCTCTGATGGAAGCTGCTATTGGGATAAAATGTTGAGTGACAGTATCATCAGCCAATTAAAGTTTAATGTGTGTGACAGAACACCCGAGGGCAAGCAGAGTTTCTAGCTCTGGTCTTGCTGTCTTCATTGAAATGAGCTTGGCTGATTGGTCCATGGGCAGGTGGTGATGGCGCTCTGGTATTATCTGCTACTCTGGAGTGATGATGGCTTATTTAACAGCGAGGAGGGGGTTTGTAACTGCTGGCCCTGGCTGAAACACCACCACACACTACTGATTCTGGGGCACTTTCAACTGTCAACTACCAAGTTCAAGGAGAATATGAATTGAAAATGTGTGTTTTTCATTGAAGACTCAGTCAGAGAATTTTTGAAAAGTTCCTTCCGCCTCACTGTCTGTAGCTCTGAACACCAAAATGCAATGAAACTTTTACGTTTTAACTTAAACACTATTGCATAAACAAGGTCTAAATCTTATTCATGTCACCTGTTTCACTCATCCTGATTATGGGTATCATTTAGTATCTGGCCAAATCATGCTAACACTACCTGTGTTTTTTGATTTAGATTTTTTTTTTTTACTTTATTACTGGTAGCATATGATTCTGTCCATTTCACACTATTTCAGTTTCACACATTGTTATTATTACCAAAATGTATCTGGCTGAAGGATGATAATATTACCTGTTTCATTCAATTACTGAGTGCTTTCTGTAACTCTGCACAATACTAATGCTACTTCTTTCACATACCTTAATTAGTGCGAGAATGCTAAATGTAATAATTATGATAATTATGTAAGTACTGGTGACATTTACATGCTGTATCTGGTATTGTGATTTTACCCATTTCACGTATTCATTTTTTGGCATAACTACTATGTTAACGTTTATTAATGCTAACAGGTTCACACACTTAATTCCTGGGTGCGTCCTGTATATGGTAAATTGTTGTAATTCTACTGATTTTACTTCTGCCCTATCCACACAGCAATACCATTTTAGGTAACAGCATCGTTTTCAGCCGATCATCCCCACGGTACCGAGTTTGAGGAGCCAGAAAACCGAGTGGAAAAAATAAAAACCCCAGCTTGGCCTTTGACATGAGGCTGGACAAGACACACATTTGCTGAATTTGCTGATTTTTTGCATATTTTATGTCTTCTTCTCCATTCTGAGTTACAGCGCCCCCTATCAGCGTGGCATATTAAGCACATTGTTTTGAGGGCAACGGGGAGAAAAATATTGTTTTATTTGCAAATTCACTGGTCTCTCTGTCCTAAATAGCAATGAGTAGGTCTCAAATAAGTTCTGACAACATGCTGTATCTTTAGTTTATTAAAGTAGTTTCAGCTACACAATTACTGATAGCCTGCCATGTGTGGCTGACATACGCTCGCTCTCGTGGTTCCCTTTTCTTGGATAGCTACTGTTCGCATGCTCTGCCTGCCTAGTTTGCTGTAGTTACTTATTTTTTGGTGATTTCACTTACTTGAATAGCTTCTGGTTGCATGCTGTATGTGGTGAAATTTATTTCATGCCAGCTGTTACACTGCCTACTGGTAGCATGCGGGAGCGAGCTAATTTTATGTAAAGTTCTCCACTTTAATTTGCTCAACAGCTGAAATATGCTAATAGAACTGGCTTCACTTAATTGAATAGTTAATGGTGACATGCCTTGACTCAAACACAGTCTCCTCCACAGGCTTCTCTTCCTTCAGTTATTTTCAACTCTGTTTTCAACCCAAAAAGTCAACAAAGCGGGACAAGGCTAAAGTCCATTTTATGGAGTAACAGGAGCAAACAGGGTTGCTTGTGTTGGCACGACCATTTATTGGAGCACGTTTGCAGCAGTGATTCACAGAGGTCAAACAAACACCTTCAAGTGGGCACAAGTCGATCAAACAAGTCTGAAAAAGCTTCTAAACAACAAATAAAAGAATCCTGTGACCATTTGCATGTTTTTCTTTGTGCATTTTGTGAGCGATTCAAGTTTGAAAAAGGCATAAATAAATAAGGCCATGTGGAAAGTAACAAAGAGAGACTGTCACAGCGGATACGGTTGCTCTTTACATCACAGTACAACATATTTAAGGCAGAGTTTTTTTTTTAAAAAGCCCACAACATTTACATACAAATACATTCAGTGAAAGTCCATTGTGTTACACAAACATGCAGCTCACAGAAACAACAGCATCAATGCGCATATTAACAGATGCTTGGATCCCTGTCCACTTGATTTGGCTTTTTTTTTTAAACTCAAATACTGCTGCAAAAATAAGTAAAACCTAAAATCTGATTATAAATACTCATTTTGAAGCCTGAGAAATCCATTTCTTCACATTTTCATGCTCTTAGTCTATTTTTTCTATACATATGTCACAGTTTGGATGCTTGCACATGTGTTTTCTGACCCATTTTACAATGTACATATGGAGCATGAATAAAAAGCAAAACATTACTGGACACAAAAAGCAGCAATCCAGCAGAAAAATGTCTTTTTTGTTCTTGTTTGTGCTCTTGATTTTGGCGTTTCTGGAGGAATCAACCTTGGCTCAGGATATGTACACCTGATGTTGCACTCAAATTCAATTCAACATGAAATTAATTGTTTTTGCTTTTTATCCATCAGAAATATGCTTTTACCATCAGTTTGCTCTGCAACACAGACATTTTCAAATATACTGCCTTGTTTAATTTGACTATATTTAAAGCATAGGTTTGAAAATTATCTTGTTAACAGGCATTTTGCACCTATTTACATTTGATTACATTGTCTTTTTAATGAGAAATAGCTTATATTTAAAGTTATTGTGATGTATGTTTGAAAATGTGAACATTTGATGAAAAAAACTGTTGAAACTTTAACACAGCTGATGCAAATGTTAATAAAATGCCCAGAATTCGGCAATTATATTTAATTTGGCTTGATAAGAGTAAAATGCAGATCCATGTGTGTCAAATGATCATCAGTGCTGAATAAGCTGGACCGGAGGATTTTTTTTTTTTTTTTTTTTTTTTTTTATGGCTTTCATCTAAAAAAACATTTCTTTACATTCATTGTGAGTCGGTGGAGTATAATCCAGGGAGCTGCTTAGTATCCAATATAAGAGGGATTTAGAGGGAGGTAGTCTGTCACATACAGCGAGCCACAAACTTTGTTGAAGTTAAACACCTAATTGTTTTTTTTCCATTCCTCACAAAGAGTTCAGAGGTAAGAAACGAGCCAGGTGACTTCAAATTGCACTTAAAGACGAGAAAAGCATCAGACAGAGATGCTTTAATATTACAGTGTTGGTGAATCTACCTCTGAAGCCACCAGAGGAGAATAATCGATCACTTTCTGACAATATAGGCTCACAGTTCAGCAGAGGTCGATTTGATCAGGGGCATTTGAATTGAATCGATCAATCCATTTTGAGTGGCCTTGTTCGATCGGTCTGATACAATTCCATTGGTCTGATTCAATCAGTTTAATTCAAATCAAATTGGTCAGTCTAATTTGAATTGAATCAATTGGCACAATTCAAATGATTTGAATCAAATAATGTCAAATCAGAACTATCAAATTAATTTGATTGGTTTGGTTTGATGGGCCCAGATCGAATGGTCCAATACGATTTGATGAGTTTGAATTGAATCGATCAGTCTGAATCGAATCGGTCAGTATAGCTCAATCAGTCTGATTAGAATGAAATTCATCAGTCCAGATTCATTGTCTTGTTTGATGCATTGATTTGCATCAATGCATCCAATTTGCAAATCCAATCAAATGCTCAAATTTGGGATCACACAAATTGGCTCAATTTCACCAGTCTGATTTGATCAGTTTGAATCGAATCGAGTTGACCGGTTAGTTTAGATCAGTCGTGTTCAATTGGTCACGTTCGTTTGATTTGATCGGTCATGTTTGTTCAGTCGTGTTTGATCAGTCAGATTTGATCAGTCAGGTTTGATCAGTTCAAAACCATTGGTCCAGTTCGAACAGTCCTGCTTCTGTCGGTGCTCTTCGGCTCACATGCAAAGGAAAGCATTCGAGCAGCAGAAAATCTCCTTGAAGGTCTTCCTCATCTCCTGGCTGCGAAAGGCATAGATGATGGGGTCGATGACGGAGTTGCACATGATGAGGATGAGGTACATGTTGAAGTGCGACATGAAGCAGGTGCAGTAGGGGTTCCTCGGGCAGCTGATCATGAGGATGAGGTGGAGGAAGAACGGCGCCCAGCACACCACGAACACGCCCAGCAGGATGGTGAGCGTGACGGCGCCCTTCATGTTGGCGCGCTGCTGTATGGGCGCGTTGCCCGGCAGCGCGGCGATCCGCTTCATGTGCAGGCGCGCCAGCAGGAACATGTGCACGTAGAGCGACGCCATGAGCACCAACATGGTGAAGAAGAGTGTGATGAGGCACACCAACACCATGGGGCTCTCCGAGTAGATGATGAAGAGGACGCCGGATGCCGTGCAGCACGTCCAGATGATGCCGATCACCAGCATAGCTCGCCGCACCGTCACAATGTTGTGGTACCGCAGCGCGTAGAAGATGGTGATGTAGCGGTCGATGGCGATGGCCAGCAGGCTGCAGATGGACGCCAGCAGCGAGCTGCAGATCATGGAGTCAAACACATTGTCCATGCTCTTGATGTGCGTGGCGGGGAGCGTCAGCGTGCCGCCATTGATCAGCGCGATGACAATGGTCTCACAGGCATTGGAGGCACTGACAAGCATGTCGGCAACTGCGAGGCTGCAGATGAAGAAGTACATAGGCGAGTGGAGGTTCTTGTTTTTGGCGATGGCCGCAACCACCAGGATGTTCTCCAGCAGACTGATGATGCCCAGCGTAAGGAACACCTCGGTGGAGATCAACAGCTGCTCGTAGCAGCCAGCTGAGGCGTCCTTCTCCTCCTCCGGCAAGTCGTCATGCATTGGTAGGACACTGGAAGTCTGGTTCCTGTTATGGAGCAGCCCATGGTGCTGCGTAGTGTTCATAACGGCGTCTTTCTAAACTCCGTTCTCCTTCTTCTCCCCGTTACTTGTCCATCTGCTTTGCATTTCTCAGATCGAGAAGCCAGATCCCTTGAAAAACCCTCCGGTGTCACTTCTTCAGCTTCTCACTTCAGACTGCCTGTTTTTCTAAGATGCAGCATCTCATCTCTGCTCTGTAAGTTCAGGAAAAAGAGGGGAAAAAAAGTCTCCTTCAGATGAGAAACGAAGCAGAGTGACTGAAAGCGAGCGGGAAAGGTTTGAGGCAGAGCGAGACTGAGGGAGGACTGTGATCTCCTCGCTCTCCCCTCTATTTTTCTATCTCTCACACACAAAAACAAACACGCACGCCCACACACACACGATCCCGGCAGTCCTATTGCCTCTCTGATAGGACGAGGGGAGGCGGAGCAAAGACCACAGCGACGCATGAATGGACATTTTCACATGAATCAGAATCAAGAGAGTACAGAAAAAGAAATAAAGCATATTTTTCATCGAAAAAAGCAAATAAAAGACCAATCAAAAAAGACAGTAATAAAACTTTTGGTGGGGTTCAATCATTATATTACATTTTCAAAGGATGTGTCATGCTTATTCAACAATGTAACAAATTAATAATGTAAATATATGGATTTAAAAAATTTGGACAAACCATAGATTGCATTTTCGGTGAATGTTTACCCAACAACATTGCTTGGAGCCACTTAAAATGCAAATTTTTGAAAACACAGACTTCGCCTCCAAGCTCTGACATTTACATAATAATAATAATAATAATAATAATAATAATAATAATAATAATTCAGCCTTAAACAAGGCTCTGTCTGACTTCATGGATAAACAAACCCCCGGACGATCATGCAAAGGCTGTATTGTGACATTGTCTCTTTCAGAAAGAATGATGTAATAAAATTGTCTTAAACTTTTGAATTACTCTCAGTCTGATTCCTGTGTATTCTGTCTCCATGAGGCTTTTACCAGGACGTTTCTGCACGTTTTAGCATGATTGTATTTCTCAAACTCACCCTCATTCTAACCTTTGATCCTTATGCTATTAGCACCAAGGACAAAAAGGGAGCTAGCTTTTATAGCAAAGTTAGTCAATTTGATCATTGTTTCCATCTGTTCAGTTACAGCTACATGTTACTGTCACAGTGGGACCTCTATTGGACAAATTTGGAAATGCAGCTTCTTTCAATAGATATTTGCTACAATATGCCTCATTTGGTATTAATTTATCCTAACTAACATGACTATCATGAGATTGACCATACTAACTCCATACAGTAAACATGATCTTTAAAAGCATTATGTGTAAAATTGTTGAAAACAGCTGTGAAAAATGACACTGAACCCGTTCCTGACTCGCAGGAGTCATCGAGTGCAACGCAAGAAGGTGGAAGTCACACAAAAACATCTGAGACGTAAGACAGAATAGAAACTTGAAGACTGAATGGACTCAAACGGAGCTTATATTCAGCTGAAGGTATGAATAAAAGCTGGTCGGTCATGCTCCATGTGTCACGAACAGAACTTCCTCAGTTTGTTGAATTGAAGCACAGGGCTGCTCCGAAAGAGGCAGGGATCATCATACATGACGAAAAAGAGCTTCATGGACACATTGACATTGAAAGCCACACCACTCACACTCTTGGCTCTAAAACCACCGATCTCACGCATATATGCGACGATTTGCTCCCGGTGTGTTTGGTTCAGTGGGAAACGGGTCCAAATGGCTCGTTTGAGTGTTGAAGGTTGCCGACCGCTGGTCGAGATCGTTCCCCTCTGATACAAATCCAATGATGGCTGCATCATTGGAGAACTTCTGGAGGTGGCAGCTGGCTATGTTTTGGCAGAAGTCCGAAGATGAGCAGGACAATCAGAAGGGAGAGAGAACTGTGCCCTGAAGAACTCCTGTACCACCTCACGAGACAGAGCTGTAAAGCTTCACACACTGCAGTCTGTTGGTGAGGTAGTCAATAGTCCGTGAGATGAAGGCGCTGTGCGGGCCCTCTCCAGCTTCCCACTTAGCAGAGCAAGACAATGCTTAACGTACTTAGGGAAGTCAATAAAACTGTCATGATGCATCCTAGGTTCTCCAGGTGAAAGAGAGGCTGGTGTCTCGGATAAATGACAGCCTTCTCTACATGAATCCCTGTTTGGTAGGCAAACTGCAGGGGGTCTATCTGAAGTAGTTCCACTCCTAACCGTTAAGTACTTTTCACTTCTCCTACCAAATGTCTCAATAACAATACTGCAGCCCCCACTAAGAGAATATTCCTAACATGGTACTGCCCATCATTGAGTTCTGGAATAAAGGAGAAATAAATCAAATAGATTTGACCGAGAATGGCTAAATTACTCCTCATGCTAATGAACTATAAATTTACCATTTCGGGTCAGCTGGGTGGCTTGGCGAAGATGACTATATAACTCTCGTATGCCTGGCAAATAGCACAGTTATCACACAGAATCTGATCATTTGAGACACAGCTGTTCTCCCAAGCCAGTTCCTATTGTCGCTTTTCACTACTTCTTGGCCTTTGCTCTATTCAAATAGGAGAGGTGAGTTTTGAAGCTGTTAAGAGACCAACATTATTTCAGAAAAGATGACTAATAAGACCAACACAAGCCCTTTTGAACCAGGCTACACTTTGCTCTCATACTATCCGTTGAGAAACAAGAAAACAAAAGGTTGACTGGAACACTTTTGACGGTGCACTTTAGACACAAAGCTTTTACATTTGCATCATGGCATTGCTTTCCCTGTGATTCTTCTGTAGTTGCATGTGCATAATGCCTCAGAAGAGTCCCCACTGAAAGCTTTTTCTTGTTATTTTACTCCACAGCTAGACACAAATGAAAAGGACCCCCGATGGGACCTGGTATTTCTACACTCTCAACCGTGTGGTTTTTCCAATAAAGTATTCACATCAGCTGGAAACTCTTTAAAAGCTTCTGCCAACAGTGGCTGAGGCACTCTGTCCGCCTCATCCAGATGGCGTGTGGTTCGAGGGAAAGATCACAAATAAACGCATCCATGATTTCGCTGTTGATACTTCTTGTTTGTCTCCTGAGAGTAGAAATCACTCCTTCGCAGAGCTTCATACTGCTTTTTTTATCTATCATTTTCATACATTTTGTTTTCACTTTGTCGACTGTAGTTTTGGCTCGCACAAAATAGTTTGTAACCTTTAAAACTCTATTTATTTTAATGCAAATATGTGAAGTAAATGAAAACAACAGGAACAATTTGAAAGAGTTGTGATGTCCCATCATTGATTTTCATGTTTTACTATGGCAACTGTAGTTAGTGCTAGCTATGAAACTTAGGATGGATGCTGTATTATTTCTATTTGACACATTTTGTTTATATATAGTTGTGACCCTATAGATTGATGTATATTTTCTCTGTGAATATTTCTTTTTGTCAAATTGAAACCTCTTTAAAATCCAGCTTTTACATAAAATGTCCTGATGATCTTTGTACAGAAACACAGTTAAATATTAGAAAATATCATTACATGCACCAGTTTTACATGTATCATTGGGGTTTTATATGCATATTTGTATTGTGTTATAGCACACTATAATTTCTTTTGATGTTTTATTGTTTCCTACATAATACATACTTATGTTTTTGGTTCATTTTAAAAATCAAATGCTTTACAATTATAAATGTAACAATTTCTGTAATCAACTATTGAGTTCATACAAAAATTCACAAAATGGACCTTGAGCTGAATGTAGAATCTTGGTTGTATGAAATGATATTTCAACCTTACATGTAATACACTTTAAAAACTGAATGGAGTTTGTATTCAGTATTTTACGTTATTCTCTGAATGAAGCAAAGTGTAAATATTCCAAAGCTATGAAATCAAAATCATGTAAAACAGCAGGTGAGTGAGCAAAATGTTGTGATAAACATTACATTAAAGAATTGCAACTTTTAGTTTTATTTCGCACTCGAGGGATCAAAGTGTGAGTGATGTAAAATATAAAGTGACAGGAAAATCATAGTCAAGGTTGTTTGTTCAGTTAATGAATCATACTTTAAAAGCAGTTTCCATGGTGAGAGTTAAGTGCAATCATTTGATTTGTCCTTGTAACACACGCACACACACGTCCCTGAAAAGGCAACCTTTTCAATTTATTTTGTGTATGTGTCTTTTTTTAAATACTGCCCCTACATTAGAGAAAGAGGCATTTGACCTGAAAAGGAATTTAGATCAAATATGTTCACTTTGATTGACATACATGAAAAGACACATCCATGTATAAATGGCAATAATGAAAAGGGGAAGAAACCTCCCCGTGTTATACTTAAGGTTCTGATTTAATGGTGATGAAATTTGATTCACTTCCATTGAGGTTTGTACAAATGGAAGTGCTTCATAGATTTAGAAGAAAAATGGGTGTAATGTGGAAAAATAAATGGCAAGAAACAAAAATAAAATGGAAAAAAAATCTATTTTAATTTAAAAAAAATTCCATTCATAATTTAATAATGATGAATGGAATTATTTATAGACGCTTTTGTTGAAAGAAAAAAAGGGGGGGGGTGCAAAGAGCTGTACACAAAGAGACAAATACGTTGTTGTTGTTGTTAAATGCAGAAGTAGAGATAGATATGAGTCAGTAAGTAATTTCATCAGGTTGACCGGAATTAAAGTCAAGTCAGCTCTATTGGCAGTTCGTCAATATGTACAGTACATGCAAATTAATGAAATTACACTTTCTCTAATAAAGTATACATTTCTGTAGAATGAGAAATGGAAAATACAACTTTGGACCTCATGGTAATGCGGCTGGCCAGCATGCCCCCCTTGGTGTCGGTTGAGAAAGTGCTCATGAGGGTTGCTGGGGCTCTGCCTCTTCTCAGCTTGTAGAAAAATGAACGGCTCTGATGGGCCTTTAGTCCAGTGATGCAGCGTTGTTGGTCCAGGAGAGCTGCTGTGTGCAGTTATTCAGAAGGAGTAAAGAGAAGAAGGCTCAGGATGCATCCCTGGGGGACTCCGGTGTTTGGAATGATGGTGGTGGATGTGTTACTGCCAACCTCGTACTACCTGTGGTCTTCTGGACAGGAAGTCCAACAGCCAGTTGTACAATTAGGCTTTCAGTCCAGTCTGCCATTGTGATTGTGTTGAATGCTGAGCTTAAGTTAACAAATATCTTGTTTTTTCAGATATATGAGAGTTGTGGGGAGGGCAGTGTTGATAAGTAGGAAAACATGAAGGGAAGAAGCAGTCTGTCCAACTGTTTCTGTATTGTAATTAAGTGAAACATATTGAAGCAACTCCAATCTGTAGAAACACAATGTTTTTCAAATAGAAAAAAAAAGAAAGGACAGCCACATGGCTTAACCTTTTACCAATTTTACAGAAATAAAAACATTAATGCAATGCAATTTCTCACTGAAAACGATCTGTTGGTGTTTACCAGTTCTCTGAAGGTCACACCAACGAGGTTTTGTCCATTTGGAGCAAACATGCTGAGTTCAAGTCTGAACAGAGTGAAAATAACATTATTATTAGCCAGTGTTGGAGAAGCCGTACAGAGTGAAGGTTGGCTTTCAGTCGAGTGACAATCTGAGGAAAACTGTGTTTCATTTGTTCTATCAAAGCTTCAGCTTGGATACAACCAACCAGCCATGTTTCTTTCAAATCTATTCAACGTTATGATATGACCTTGTCTCAAAGACTCACTCTGCTGGCTTCCAACTCGTACCAGTAAATTCACTCACTTACACGTGGGAGCTGGATTAATACGTCCGTTTTCTGATTCTTCATCTTGTAGGAATGTATCCATCATGCTTCAGGGAACATTGGCTGTATGCAGGTTTAAAATGTGTCACAGGAACAAAAGATTCCACAGTGTTTATTAGCTACAGTGAGGAACTGCTATGGAATGTGTGACAAGAGGCCACAACAATAAGGGTCAAGAATTCTGTGATTCTGTGTTAAGGTGTATTTCTCAGTATTTCTCCCAAGGGTTTTAAGTTGAGCCCTTTTGCAGCCAATCATCACCCGTGTTCTGTTTTCCTTTTGATTTGCATGAGCATGCAAATGAGTGTGCTTTTTGCAGGATCTTAGTAAATCAGGCCATATTTATTTTAGTGAGGGCATTTTGGGAAATGAGATGTTAAATATCAAGGGGTTGTGCTTTCCCATTAAAATAAATTCCCATGAAAATAAATTCACATGAAAAAGAAATACCTGTCTGGGTTTATAAACGACAAATAAATGGGGGCATGAGCAACCCAGTAAAGGTTAACTTAAACCCTGTTTTTTACTGCAACCTTTTGTGCATTTACACAACAATCAGTTGAATTGCGTGAGATTTCTTTGAGCAGCAACAAGGACATTCACACAGCGACAGAAAGAATCGTGACCGCCGCCCTCAGGGAGTTCAGACTTTCAGAATCCAATGTGTTGTTTTTTGTTGAAACTGCAGCTTTCCAGCTGAATGCTGCAGCTTGGCTGCTCTGCAGCGATTACACAGCAACCCTGTACCTGAGTGGACTCAGACTCTGAAGCTCTGCAAACAGTCAACATCAGCCACTGACATGCAAGTGCCTCCTTTATATGTATACGTTTTCATTGGATGGCTGGAAAATCGCTCGGTTGGTGGATTGATTGGTTGGTCGGTAACTCAAAACCTTGGGGGGGGGGTTGATCAAAATGAGCAGGACAATACATAATGGTACAAGTGAAGACTGGTTTAATTTTCAGTTAGAGTCAGATCATATTCTAGATTTAAGATCCAAAAGAACAATTTGCTGTTGCCGAATTAATTATGTGCAGGACATAAAATCATTACATTTTGAGAGCAAACCAGAAAACATTCTGCATAATAGATGTAATAGAAAGTTTATATTGTCGAGATATATTGGTTCTCATTAGAGATGGGCAAATGAAGCTTCAAAGCAGATTCATGAACCACTTTCTATATTTTCTGACTCCACCAGGTGGCACTCTTGGTTTGAAGATAGAGGCTGAAAGACTGTCAATGAAGTGTGTTTTCAAACATTTATTGAACAGAGAGTGCCATCTAGTGGCTTCAAAACATATAGAAAGTGGTTCATGAATCTGCTTTGAAGCTTCATTTGCCCATCTCTAGTTCTCATGCTTGTTTTCGATCAGTACATTTTAACTGACGCATTTTCTAATCAAACAACTGAAAGCGGCAGCAGCGTGATTCTTTTGTAATGTCTACCCCTTCTACAGGATTCCCCTTTTTAGTCCCCGTTTACACAACGCTTCATGTGAAAATGCACCATTATCACATTAAACCAACTATAAAACTACCAAGTCCCAGGAGAATATGGCCTGGAGATCATGGGAGTCTGGAGGCCGCCATTGTTGTTATTGTCCAACTAATCTGCCATGCGCAGAAGAACCTCATGCTGATCTTTTCAAGAGGAATATTCAATACAAATGTGTTACGAATCACCAAACCTTTCATAAGAAGTCACACCAGCAAAAATCTATTTGGCACTTAGGTTTCTTATTTATTTTTTTATTTTTTATATATATATATAAAGGCTCTGATTGAATCTGACAGGAAGTGTGTCTGTATGTTTCACAGACTTCATGGAGACGTGCTGCAGGGACTTTTACCCCGATAATGCTGGCTCTGATTGCTGGACTCATTTCTGTCGACTCCGTGCAGAGTTTTTTAAGTGAATGGATTTCTGTCTGCTGGATGGATGGAGGAGAATTTATCCAGCAGGTTAAAAAGCTGCTCGTGGAGGTCTCTGCCGCTGTGGCCGATGTTGACTGAAAACGCTGTTAAAGACATAAAACTTCAGGAGAATGTAGCCTACACTGATGATGTTGCATTCACATTGGATCACACCTTTCTTCAACAAACTATTTTGAAAGACAAATCATCGCAGAACCTGTTTAAGTAACGTATATACTCAAAAGATAAATTGAAGTGCATCTGATAGCGACAGATGCATTAAATTTGCACGTGTACCCCATGAAACATGGAGCTGCAGTTTCCCTCAAACAGCACTTTGGATCTCATCCAAGCACTTGAGATTTTAAAAGAGAAATTATTTGAATAAAGCAGAAGCGTGTTTGGAATATCAATTTTTATTTTCCCAACAGATGGTGCACTGCGCACAAATAATACGCTGGCGATTCGATTTGAATTGCGTTTTGTGATCCTTTTTCAAAGGTTTGAAGAGGATTTTGGTGCATGCTGTGACTTGATAACAGTCTATAGGCCAACAAGAAAGCAAAGTGCAGCAACATGAGAGCAATTTCACTATCTATAAAGCAATCGAGTAATCTATCTCGCCTAGCCAGATAGCAAGATATTTCTTGTCATTGTTCAGTCAAGAATTATCACATCAAAAGTGGTGCACAGCTCTCCTTCAACTAATAACAAATAATGATGTTTCCTAAAGCAAAAACAGAGAATAAAGTACAAAGTGGGAGAAGAGGAATGTGGAAAAAGGAAAACTCTCAGTTGCACATGACCAACAGAACACATGGAAATGTCTTGTATCTGTACTTATCAGGGTTTTGGACTCTTTGTAGAAACCAGTTTATAGCGGAAACAGTAAAGAGAAAGCCTCAAGTCCAGTTTATGATTGAACCAAAATAAGAAATATTGCAACTTCAGAACAGTATCACTCAAGCAGTTAATAATGCTTTGTTTTAGGGTTGGAGCCAGGATCACCTGACCCGAGACCGAGTCAAGACCAAGACCAGAGTATTCCAAGACCAAGAGTTAAAGGCAGCAAGACTGAGTCAAGATTAAGATCTTGAAAATGTGGCCTCGAGACCAAGACCAGTCTTCAGCACTACATTACTGTACCTTAATAGAGGTCATATAGCTGCACCTGCCTGAAAAGGGACAGTAGAACAGTCTATAGTTGAAATAGTAACCCTGCTGTTGCGACTTGAAATTCTGTCAGGGACAAACTCAGTAAACAAAGTGGACAACAATAAGCAGTTGACTGTCATGGGTGAAAGGGGGGCTCTGAAGGCCAGACACAACAGGCAGCCAGACAAGAGCTCTCTTCCTTCCGTTTTCACAGACTCAATATCATTATCATGTTAATGGCCATCCAAAACAACATGACAGTTTTCCATTTTCAATTGAAAATATTATACAACGGAAGAGTTACTGAATTTTGCATCAAGACTTTTGCACACACAAACTTTGTGAATTGGTTGATGGTGATGTTGAACCCTGACTGCATCAAAGTTCTGTGGTGTCGGACCAATCAGCAATAATATGTCCTTATACCTTCTTCTTGTTATTTCATTTCTTGTTACTTGGTACATTTGTCTGTTCAGTAATTTTTTTCCCCCCATTATTTTCAAATGGGAAGTTATTCAATAAAATACCAAATGTTATTCCATAGTTTCCATAGTTGCCAAATTGTGGAGGGATTTGACCCGAGAACGACGGTAGAAAAACAATAAAGTAATAAAGTTAATGGTTGTGTACCAGCAAAGCATGAGGATTGGTGGGATTTGTTGTTATCCTGCAGAAAAATAAGTGGCAGCTTTCTCACTCAGCTGAGTGTTCATGCTCATCCACCAGCCTCCAGTTCACAAGGATCACTTCACTTCACACACACACGCACACGCACACGCACACGCACACGCACGCACACACACACACACACACACACACACACACACACACACACACACACACACACACACACACACACACACACACACACACACACACACACTGCTTTCTACCAGCCAGCAAAGTCCCAACACCTTTTCCTGAAGTCTGCTTGGAAGAAAAATAGCAACTTTCAGAAAGTTCTCCGGGGAGTTTTCAGTGCTGCTGCTGCTGAGAGGATGATAATAGAGACTATTACTTTGAACAACACCCATGAGTTTCACCAGAGAATCACACAAAATTCAGGGTTTGGTTTTTTTTTGGTTTTGATTTTTAACTCACTGTCAGGGAGCTTATTTGCTTTCCATTTGTTCACAGACTTTCTACATGACGTCTGGGTTTCCATTTTCTATTTTGAATCCGTTAGTGAGCTGCGATATGAATTCTCATGTTACTAAATGAAAAATATGTATGGGCCGTTCACAAATCTAATTTGTTTATTCACCATTTAAATAAAGAAGTTAGAACATGTCGGCGCTGCTTACTCAACAACATTTTCAAGTGGAAATGGCAAACTTTCATTGCACTTAAGGGTGTTCGTTTACACATTGCTCAGAGCCACTGAAAATGCAACTTTTTGAAAATGGTTTGAAACCCACCGCCATGGAAACGTGGTGGGGGGGGGGGGGTTGCTTGGGCTTCTTCTGCACATGCACAGGTAGATGGACATTAACAAATGTTTGCCTCCAGAGTGTCATGACCCCTAGTTCAAATTCTCCTGGGACTTGGTAGTTTTATAGTTGGGAGTCATCCAGAACAGTAATACAACGTGGTTGTCTATTCATACGAATGTCCATGTACTCACTATTGTCAGTGTTTATAACAGTGTTCCCTGCATGCATGTGTGTGGTTTCATTACAAAAGCAACCAACAAGACCCATTGCAGTAGCCTGGCATGCGAACTACATTGTTTTTAGTGCTTCATTTCACGTTAACAGGCATCGTTATCTGAAATGAAAACATAAAAATATCACTTGAAATATTGTTGTGTTTCTTGCCAAATGTTTATGAATTCTCAGCAATCATGCTCACTAAAAACACTACATCTACCATAAAAAAATACAATATAGTTCAGTTATATTGTGTTGAAAAGAGAGACTTCTTTATGTTCTCCACTGACTTGCGTGTTTTTCCCCACACTGACATAGAAGAATGAAAAGCGTAAAGATTTTTCATGTAAATCACAAGAGTGAATCACAGCTGTGATAATAAAGCCATTATTACAAGACTTTTTGTACATTGAAGGACATCGTATTCAGACGCCCACGCCTAACAAACCAAATCGAAAAGTGCCTCTTCTCATATGTGAAGCTTTTGCACTTTAGTTCAGGAAGAATTTAGTTTATTTATTAAGTGCACTTTGATGAAAATGTATTATTTGACAAGAGTGATGTTTTTACTTCCTAAAAAAAGGATTTTTTTAATTACTGCAATTAAAAAGTATTATTTATTATTATTTGAGTACATCTTTGTTTTCAGGTATGTTTGAATATGAAGCATGAGTGTGCATGGATATTACATCAGTCCACGATAAACAACAGTTTGAGTTACCAACAGCTCTCGGAAAGAGAGTATTCTTTATGTATGCTAATGCTGATTACAACTACTGTGGATACATACTAATGCTAATGATACTGACACTTAAGTCATTCATGTTTTTTCAGGAGGACCAAGTTCGTTCAGGGTTAAAGAAGAACTCTTTGAACAATAGTAACATATCAACTGTAACTAATTTAATAAGAACAATCAATTACAAAGGGACAAGATATCAAGTGCCAACTTGAAATGTAACAATGATGCTGTAAAAATGCAGCAAACAGGCACAATTCCCACAATGTCAAAGGCAGGAGGACATTATCTCTGGAAGCAGTGCCCTGAATTCTAAATGGCGAGTAATATCCAGTCCTTGAAAAGACATGGTGAAGTAATAGATGGTCGGGCTGGCGTGGAGATTATTCCAATCAGAGGGGACTTGGAATTTAAAGACATGTCTGCCAATGACTTCATTTTTGTGGGCTGCAAGAGAAAGAAGATGTGTGAGGTAAGAGGGGCAGTTAAAGTGTCCATATAAAAATGACTTATGATGTCTGTGGGGGAACCGCTTCACACTTTCATACAGGAAGCAATGGTGAGTTTAATATTACATTTTTAAAATAACACTACACGCTATCATAAATAAGATTAAGAAGTTGGTGGTGAGAATCAGAATGGCTTTAATAAATAATTTGAGCACGAATAAAGGCGATCACAGTTGTGTTACATATCTTGTTTCCGGAGGATTCAAGAAGGTTGTGGAATGATGTTGTATATCAAGGTTGCTACTTAATTTGTTGATTTAAAAAAAAACTCTGCGAGAGAAAGACTGTGATAAAACAGAGAGTGTGCAGGCAAAAGAGTTTCTGTTAGTCTGTCTGGCACCAAACAACAAATGGCATCACTTCTTTTTTTCCCCTTTACTTATATAGATATATAAATTACAGTGTCGTCATGAATGAATGTACGAGGAGGTTGACATTTACATCCATTCATCTTTTATATCACTTCTATCCTGTTCAGGATCACGGGGTGCTGGAACCAATCCCCAGAGCAAATCTTCCCATACACAGGCAGAATATGCTAACACCACAGAGAACGGCCCAAGATGGTAGTTTAACCCAAAACCTTCAAAATAAAAAAAACTGAAAAGTAAAAATTCAGAGTTTGAACTGGGTCATATCTGAATGTCTTGAACAAAGAGAACCTAAATGGAAAAACTGTATGAGATTCTGCACTGATGGGGCAGCAGACATGATCGGGCGCGTCGAATCACAGTTGAAGCGAAACACCCAGATGTAACTGTTACACCCTCTTCTTTGCACCGTGAGGCAGATGTTGCAAAGACTTTACAAAGTTCACCATCCACACAATATCACCCGACACTGCTGGCAAACTTTGTAAAGCCAAGGCCGCTCAAAAGCTGCACATTTGCATCTTTATGTGAGGAAATGGGAGAAGAACACACAACCTTATTGCTCCATACAGCAATCCAAACGTTGTCGCACGGCAAAGTGCTGAATCATGTATATGAGCTGCAGGATGAACTTAAAATGTTTGTAACTGATGAGATGACAATACAAAGCTGCTTGCCAATGATGAGTGGCGTTCGAGGCTGGCCTACCTGGCAGAAATACTTCAGAATGCGAGTGAACTGAGCACCCAAACGCACAGCCAAAATGACAACCTGCTCACAAGCACAGACAAGATAAATGGATTCCGTTCAAAGGGGAAACTCTGGCAACAACATCTTGAAAGTGCCAGCCATGGCATGTTACCCCTCACCCACAAATGGCAAGAAAATGTCAACACTGCTGCACTGTGTGATATAATAGGTAAACATCTGAATACCTTTGAGGATGAGTTGTCATTTTATTTCCCTGCAGTCTGAATCCCTTGACTGGGTGAGGGACCAATACAGCTCAGCTGCAGTCTTTAGTGAGGAACTAACGGAACTGGTGCAGGATTGTGGTTTAAGGTTAAAGCTTTGATGATCTGCCCTTCAAAAAGGTTTGGTTCACAGCTGTGAAGGAGTTTCTCATCGTGACAACTGAACTTGCTTCCATTTTCCACAGCATATCTTGTGTGAGCTGAGCTCTTCAGGCGTGAATGTTTTTAAAAACTAAAAGCAGAGAGCGATGTGTCGCCTTTCTTCAACTCCAGCACGAATATCAGCGTTGTGGTGGTCAACTAAACTGGCCGAGATTTTACATTGATTAAATTCTGAAATTCTATTTGTCCCATTTTTTCATATTATCAAATGACTTTGGTTCCATTTTCTTTCCTTCAAGCGACAATGTTTAATTTTCAAACTCTTTTGATTGGGAGGCATAAAAATGGTAAAAATCTTATCAATTCCCATCCCTCATAATCCATCCTGTCTATCACTTATATCCTGTTCAGGATGCTGGAGCCAATCAGCTGACTGTGGGTGAGGTCAGGGTAAACCCTGGACATGTCACCAGTCCATCAACAATATCAATGCAATTCAACTTTTTTGTAATAACTTTAATCAGTGTTCATAGATATATTTTGCACGTTGCCAATGTACCAAGAGAGGTTTTTTTGTTTGACACGCTTGTTTTGAAAAATGTTCATTCGATTTGATGCTGTTTCGCAGCGCTGACTCAGCAGCGGATCGATTCCATCCGCAGCAACAACCCATGTGGACACACTTAACAGAACGTGGTCAGGTTGACCCGAAAGGATGCACACAGTCCTCCACAAGCAGGCAAATACACTCTGGGGAGACAAACAAGCTTTTGAACACAGACGCGTTGAATAGACTGCTTTAAAGATTAAATGTGGCAGCGGCAGGTAAACATCACTTCCAACTCACGTTGTATTATATCACAGTCATGAAGCGGTTACAGACTCATCACCTACACCACCTACACCACACACACACAGGGCAGTTGTAACTCCTATGGTGTGTTTTTGTGTGCATTTTATATCAAGTACATAATTAAATATGATGTTGATGGTGCATGGAATGGAGATAAAGCGTCACTGGCACCTCTGCCACCCAAAATGTCCATGATTTCATTTGAAAGTAATTAATTTTGAATCGTCGTCAGGTTGATCTCTCTGAGCAGACAGTGGCACTTCGCCGAGAGGAGGAACCAATTACAGAGAGCGAATGGTTGAACGACTCTGCCGGCCCGCACGCTGGAATTAATTTGATCTCCCTCTGCACCACCGAGAGGAAATGACACACCGGGAGCTGTTTGTGAGCAGAAACTCACAGGACGAAGGAACCTTTGGGGCTCTATCAACATCTGTTGGAGAAAACCCTTGGAACTGGTTGGATCCCCACAGAAAATGAATCACATTTATTTGTGTAAAATACACATATAACTCTCGCTTGAAAGACTGAAGTAATACCACTTTTGTGGGTGCAGGTGGGAGACGAGCCCCGAAGCTGGACCCTGGAAAGACACTCCAGGAAAGAGTACTCGACAAATCCCACCATCTACCCCTACAGCTATGACGAAACTATAAGGGTCTCTTGTATGGACAGGTTTGTTGTAAAATGGTGTGTTCGTTTTCAATTACCTAACACACTGAAAATAACTTATAAATGAGGTTTCTCATTTGTTTCTTGTCTCTTTCAATTGTAATTTTGTTGACGGAAATTCTTTTGAAAAAGTAAAGTAATAGTTTTGCACAATAAGTCTGCTATTTTTGGTTAGTTTAAAACTAAGTTTTGTTTGAAATTGTAATATGGATTTTAACTCTGCACTTTGAAGCATGAAGTATAATTCGATGCCTAAAGCCTGATGTCATTGTAAATTCATATTTCTTACTGATGGTTTTGAAAGATTTATAAAAGGACACAGTGTTCTGATGAGTAAAAGATGTACGTAAACCGAATTGTACAATTTGATTTACTATTCTGAAAAACACCTTGGTTATTTATGATCTGCCTCTAAATGAAGCAGAACCAGCTGAGCCTTCAGCGGAGATGCAGTTGTTATTGTGGGGGTGATACATTTACTCATCTTGCTCTCAACAACTTTTATTTGTGGGTTTTATTATAATATATTTTCTCTGTTGTACCTCAAACTTTGACTTTCAGACAAATATTGCATATTGTAGTTGTCTTTTGTTTTTGTTCATAAGTTCAGATTCTTTAGCTTTAATGCTCCAATATATTCAATAATTAACACGTCCATCTCAACAAACCTCAGAAGTTATACTGTTTACAGCAGTTAGTTCTCCTGTAAACAGGGCCAAATGCTATTTTTGGATAGATACCAGAGTATTGGTTGAAAATCGAAGTATATGCATCTACTTTCTCATAATCTGATAAAACATGTACACATGATTACTCGAATTAAGTGATTTCTCCAGAAAAAGCAGATAATGGTCTGATTTTCAGTGTGCATGTAAAAACAAGCTCCCTGTTTCCCGTCACAGAGGTTTCTTTTGACCATGTGTTTTCTGTGGTCGCCATGGATACCGACACCGACACACCGACCATCACCTCCGTGGAAGGCGTGGAGCCGACGTACTGGAGATTCAAATCACCAGCTCCCCATGGTTCATTTTTTGAGCTGCCGAATGCGACACTGTGGCGACGGGCCAATTGCTTTGTTTAGTGTCCAGAGGATTGATGTTTAAAAAAAAAAAAAAAAGACTCACTCAGAGCAGTGCGAGTGAACCAGAACAGAAAAGGCACAGAGTGGACGGCTGAACAATGAGCTGAAACAATGACAAAGAACGAGCTGTACATTCTACTGAAACTCCATTCTCACAATGTCACGTGGATTCAATCACTTCCCCATAGCAATTAAAATCAGATTAACTGTGATGATCTGTTTGAAAGTCACATTTTTTGTGAATTTGTGATTGGGCCTTCACACAACTCTCCACATTCATTCTTCTTCCTCCCTCCTCCTCATCTCTCTCTCTCTCGCTTCATCCTCCAGCTTCTCATCCTTCCATCTATTAATATGCTTGCTCGTCATCCCTTTTTCCCTCTTTATGTTTCCCCTAATCTCCCTTCTTCCATATACTCTCACTCTTCTTCACCCTCTTACTCCGTGATCCCACAAGTCTTCTTCCTTCCTCCCAGTCTGAGGCTTTTTGTCAAGAGGGACACATTTGGTGAAGATGTGTGTGGACCGATCACTCAGCCTTCTTTGAACAGTAAATACAAATCAATTATTTTATGATTTTTTTTTTCATTCAAAATGGCATACCCTTTATTTATTCATCCTGAACACAAATATCTGTATCTAAAGGTTTTTTTTTACATAAATTACTCTGACCTTCACATTTGAACACCACGTAAAATGAAGAAAAAGCTGGGAAGATGAAAGATTTCTAGGTTCATTGGAAACATTATTCATTATTAAAGTTCACTGTGAAAGTCTAAATTCAAAACATGCGAAGAAAAAAAAATAACACAAAGAGTTATTATGTTCAGAAGAGCAAAACGTTGAGGGGCCACATCAAAAATAAAAAAAATAAAATATTTTGAATCGGATATGAAAAACAAAAAAAGGCTGCATTTTTCATGATTTCATTTTTAGACCGATCAAAAATAGGAAATAAAAAAATCTGACTTCGAAAACAGGATGAATTTTATTCTAGTAATTATATTTAAGTGACCCAATTTGATTGTCAAAGAGAAGAACAAAAGAACAAACAATACACGGATTAAAAAGACTCACAGCTGTTGTTGTGATCGTCACAAAAAAGTCAATTCACTGTGAATTTAGAAATTATTCACGTCCGAAGACTAAACAAATAACTTATTCGCACTATTTGTGAAAGATGATGCTGAGATCTCAACTAAATAGGTCCCGTCAGTCAGTTTGATGCACAAAATGTGACGCAGGAGGGTCTTGTTCGCACATAGTTCTTGTTAATGTTCATCAAATAAGGCACATACAGTTGTTTCATACTTCAGTGAAGAAATACTGCAATTTCTATGTCCTGGAAGTGGTGGCTCTCGCTGTCAACTTTTCTGATTTTTGTGTGTTTTTTTTAGCTTCGGTCACTGTTTTAGAAATGGGCTGGAAAGGATCACAGGAGGGTCATACTGCAAGAGTGCGGCCACAGGCCTACTGCCATCTTCTGGTGAAATATAAAATACTTTTTTTTTTTTTAAATGCGTGTATTTTGTACTGTGCTGCCGGGAAGCATATTATGCATTTTATAACAAAAAAATTTTTTTTTAACACAGGCTGCCATTGTCCTGCAGTCCAGACTTTATTCATTCTTATTCCTCCAACATGATCCTATTCCTATTCCACTTCCAACTCGTCTACATTGCTCCTCTTCGCCATTTTCTTCATTTTACACAACCCCCCATCTCATCCTCCTTTCTCATACTGTTGCAGCTTCTTCATCCCACTTCAGTTTTCTCCTACTCCTACCTCTACTTCTCTTCTTTCATTCAAGACAGTCCTTCTACTCCCTTTTCTTTCTCCTCATTCAACTTATCTTCCTGTACTCCTTCCTCCTATTCTTTCCTCAATGTCCAATGCCCTCATGTAATCATCCTTCTCTTTTGTTATTTATTGATTAGTTTACAGCTTTCTATTGTCTAAAGGATCTTTTAAAGGATTTAAGTCATCTTGGATTGTGGCCTTCAAGAGAAAGTGTTCTGAGAAAAAGTAGGACATCTCTGCAATTATATTATGAATAACAACTGTGACATTTAGTTTTCCTTCCCACTGTATGAGCATATATTTTCAGTTGTCTAACCTGTTGTTTTCTGGTCACAGCTGCACCTTCAAACCGCCCCCCGAAGCCTGCACCTGAGTCCAGTGCATGATGTATTTGCTGACCTCTCTCTGCACAATCACTGCTCTTTCTCACATCCTCATTACTACGGCTATGAGGAAAAAAAAAAAAAAATCCTAAAAAAGGACCTCCAGCACATTTAATATGGTGCATTAAAGTTACAAAGCCCACGCTAAATTATTCAGGCAATTACGCTTAACCGTACGGCCATCGGAGCAACCTCTACTGCCGAAGAAAATAGCCCCAATGGGGAGCAATGACATGTGCTGGCTGAACCACGCTGCGGATAATTACCGGAGATTTTCTGTTCGGTTTGATCCACCTGAAGATGACCAATTGGATGGAGGTTTTTTTTGGGTGGAATGACGCACTTCAGCTGCACTTTAGCTTGTTTGAAAACTCAAGTGGACCGGAAGCCCAGCTGAAAGATGAAGCTTGTGGAATCTCAGCTTGTTGCAACGGAACTGAGTTGGGTATAGGATGCAGGGACTGAGAACACGGCTGACAGTGTCGTCCATCAGAGTAAAATACGCACTGATAATATGCAAGAGGTCCATTGCTTTGGGGATATTTTAATCACGAACCGTCATTTCTGATACGTGCAATCAAAAACATTTATTAAATAAGGTCTACTTTTTGATATTTGGAGAAGTAAAACTTCAATCTTCTGAACCTGATGTGCTTGAACTATAAGGTAGTAGTCATCAATCTTTCTACACAGCAAAATAAATAAATGGTTGAATTCCAGGCTTTTCCACCTTCACAAAAGGTAACCCTAAATTGCTAGGATGCATGCAGAGGTGTGAAGCTCATTTTAGTTCAGGGCTACATACCTCATATTTCATCTCAATATTCCAGACCTGTGCAGTAGTGCCTTTAAAGTTTTTCTTTGTTGTGTCGCAGATATTGAAAATGACTATATTTTCACAAAACCAAACCTATAAAAAGCTGATGAGGCTGTCTGTTGAAAACTTCTCATATAGTTGTTGCATTATACAGGTTTTTACCAACTCACACTGACAGTGTGGCATTGAGGCTTGTTTGAAGGCAACGATCTTTCATGGCAGCATCTCCGATATTTCCACTCGGTTCTCGGTGTTGTGTTGTGTCAACTATTCCAAAGCCATTTGTTTGGTGGTTTGTTTGGCTGCCAGATTGGAACCTCTTGCGGCCCAGTTTTGGCCCACAGGCCTTGTGTTTTATGCCCCTGTGTAAGTGTGCCATCACATTATCCAATTTACTAGCACTGCACCGGAATGACAACCTGCTCATCCTTTGTCAGCTGGAAATAGCTCTGAATCCAGTTTGGAAGATGAATCGATAGATGAGGTAAGCACTCGTCCTGGTGTGAACCTGTGAGCTGCCATGGCATGATGAAAACACTCAAGTGAGTCCTCAGGTGAGAGTGTTGTCCCTTTTCTCCAATAATTGGCCATTATCTCCCTGACCATGCACCATACTGCACTTATAAAATCAAATTCAAAACTCCATCTCAGGATGTTTCCAGGAACACCTGTTCTCTGGAATATGAACACATAAACACACATGTGATCTGCCACTTTAAAAAAAAAAAAAAGATCACGTTTCTTCAATTGTCTCTGTGATGTCTTCGCTGTACATATACAACCCCTTGCTGCAAGTAAAACCGAAGCCGAATCTCGTTTCGTCTTTTTTAAGAGAAAAGTCTAACAGGTGTTTTATGTTGTTTTTTTTAAATCTTTTATTTCTTGTGCCTGCTTGAGTTTCCTCCAGATACACATTGCTTCTTGATTAAAATGGTAGGGAAGGCGCCTGAAGGACCTGATCTTCTGTGGAAAATATACAACTTTGCTCTCAAAGCTCACATAATCTCTCAAGTGATTTCTCCTTGGTTTTTATTTTCAAAATGGTTGACCAGTTTCTAGGTATTTCTTTTTGTTTAACCCTTCTTATCACAGATGACAATCATATCTGGACATGAACAGGTTCCTTTGCTTGATGAAATTGATGATGTTTTAACGATTACTACCACGTTCAGAGGACCAGATTCTCACCACAATATCACGCAGCTTTTGTGAACTTCTACCTCTGAAAGAATATAATTTCCTCTGTTCCCCTTTTGATTTGATTAATCCTTCTCGACTGTATTCGTCTGAAAAGCCTAACCGTTGCCTGCTAGTTAACTTTGCAGAAAAAAAAGTCTTTTTCAGGCACATTTCCCATATCACTCACATTTGTGGAGATTTCCCTTTGATTGCAGACACATTTCCAGAACAACACTTAAACCTCAACATCCAAAGACCTCAAGCAATTTGAGGCTTCATTTTACTTTGAAAGGTCTGCTATTGGTCGGAATGTACTGTCCTAGATTAGGGTTAGTTTCCCACTTAATTTTCAGGTAACTTGGTTTCAGAGCTCTGCACAATCTTTCTTCTGAGTCTTTTACAGAACTCTTCGGATCTTGGCACAAAGACCAACATTTGAACCTGAGAGGTTTCAATAATTCGGGTTCAAATCAAAATGAGTTAATGATATCCTCAACATATCTGGAAAATGAATCCATTTTCTGTACTCACTTTCTAAAAGTCAGTGTCAGTCTGGCTAAGCTTGCACAAGCAAATATAAACAATTTAGGGTCATCGATGAACCTGAGAATCATGTCTCTGGATTTTTGGAGCAAGACACTACTCAGTTTGTTCAACTTATTCAGCCATTTTATTCTTTTAGCAGCCTCATCATCGTCACCTCCCACTGGGAGGCATTCAAGGCCAACGACTTGCCCAAAACCTCTTGGACAAGACCCAACAACTGTGATCAATGCAAACCCAATAATTACCAAGGAGCAATCAGAAAAGTAAGTAAAAATGACCCTGAAATGGCAACATGCAGAGATGAGGGAGCTTCTGCTCACCTGAGCAATGAAAGAGATTTCTGAATGAAGGTTGTGGAGACGTAGCTTGACCGTTATTTGCTACATTTTGTTCTATTGCATCAGTGGTGACGTGGGTTGACTCTAGGGGGAGCTGTGGCTCCAATGGCCGAATGGGTCATCTCTCGATCTGAATGCTGCAGGTTTGCTCCCCCCCCCCCCCACCCCGGTCATCTGAATGTCGAAATGTCCTTGATCAACTATTAAACCCCAAATTGTTCCCAATGAATGGACTGAGCCATGTGAGTAGCGAATGGATAAATTTACCTGAGAATGTTAGCACTATATGAGTGGCATCTAATTCATGTTGGCAACATATAAGTTGCCAGCATGTTT